>NW_026775376.1:410298-506865 GCF_030867095.1 Alligator mississippiensis | reverse complement strand
TCCTCGTGTGCCCCCTGAACTTTCTCCAAGCCAACCTCACCTGGTTCTCCCAGCCCTTCCACATATGGCTGCATTTCATCTCCTTTATGCTTGTGATTTGCCTTCAACCCAGCCTGCTTCACAGACAGGATGGTCCCCTCTTCGATAGTGGGACAGTATGGCTATATTGGCAGAAGGCAGGGCAGGGTAATACTTGGGGGAGTAACTCATGCAAGGAGGCATAAGCTTTCCTGGCGCAGCTGACTTCATAAGAAGCTACGCCCGTGTTGATGAAGGAAGCCATCTTCTGAGGAAAGCCTAGTGAAGAGCCATACAGCATGTTACAGTTGCTGCAAGGTATTGCCTGAAATAGCAGCCCTCAGTGGCTTGCTCGAGTAAGGACTACTAACCCACTTTTCTGCCTCAGGGACCAGACTGTAACTTCTGTTGCTGGTCCAGGCACACCATGTTATGCCACTATCAAATCCTGCACCCCAACTCCTGGTGCCTTTTATGACAACATGCTCCTGTGAAAATACAGCTCTTGTGAGGTTCACTCCTGTGAAACCTAAGCCAGCGCTTCATCCTCCATCAAATCACAGGAATGGGCCACTGTGATTTATGCCAGATGTGAGGGCAACACCACAAGCATGCATGGCTTCTTGAGGATACTGCCCGGCTTTGGAGCATGGATTCAGGAGTATGCGCCATGTGCAGGAGCCTGTGAGGAGGGAACCGCTTACCAGAGAGGAGACAGCGGGGCCCTGCTGGCACTGGGTGTGCAGCTGCCAGGTTGGGCTGAAGTCACATTGACTCCCTGGGGCCAGACCCTGGGGTCAGGTCAGGTCTGTGAAGACCTTGCCTCAAACCCAGGCCACCTGCCCCCACCACCAACTTCTTTAACTTGTGAGAAACACTTCTGTCTTAATTCCCAGGGCAAACTAGTGCTATTCACAGGGGTGGGTGAGGAGTCCCTACATGTGGGCACTATGGCTTAGTTGGTAAAAGCATCTGTTTGGTAACGAGGGGATTCCAGGTTCAAATCTCAGCAATGCCTGCTACTTTTTCACCACAACACAAGGTTTCCTACCTTCAGAACAGGATTGAACCTGGAGACAATACTAGCTTTCTGGCTCCATCTTCCCACCTCTTGGGACTTTGATTGACAGCTAAACCTGTCTCCAAATAACAAGAAATGGGGTCTGCTGAGAGGTAGGTCAAGTGCTGTATTTACGGTGGGGAATCATCAGGAAGAGTGGGATCCCTTCCCTGTTTCTAAGTGGAACTGCAGCCCTGTGCAATGTAAACCCCCATTCTTCATAGGAAATCCATGGGTCTGAATTTTTTTTCATGTCAAGAGACGATCTCATGTTTCAAAGGTTGTCTTTGGTTGATGCAGGAAGACCCAAGTGAAATTCAACTTGTAACCCGGGTAGCGGCCCAATAGTTGCCACCTGTGACGGCCCTAACCAGAGGGATTAATAAGCAATAAATATGTGCTTCTTGGAGGCATTCAGTATTTTTCCTAACAGGTAATTTTAGCTAATATAAAGACTGTGAGCTTGCAACCCACAAATGGAACTTGTCTGTCATAAGTTTAACCAAAATGATAAAATTAACTGTTTGTATTAATTGTGGAACTGACTGGGCCCCATAGGCAAAGCTGTAGCTGCAAGATTAGCTGACCTAATGCTTTTTGCTCAGGGTTCAGCCTTGACGATAAAAACTGGATCTGACCGCCTGGCACACCCAACACGTTCCAGAAAAGCACGTCCCAAGAAAGCATATTCAGAGAAACCTAAAAGGGTTAGGCTTAGTAATGTTAATTTCAAACCTAAAGATGCTGCACCGTAATTTGCTTATTGGATAAACCCAAATCTGGGTAGTAACCTTTTATGATAATTTTAACCCCTTTCAATCCCATAGGGTAACAGCTATAGGGCAATACTGTGAGTGGCCCCGAGGCCAACAGATTAACATAAGACTAGGTATAAAAAACACATGCATCAGATGACCAGCAGGAAGGAGGGAACAGAACGGTCATTTCTGTCCCATGCCCAGACCCCAGACTCCCGGTGTGAGTGAGGATCGGATCCTGAGCAAGGGACCTTCCCCAGTAATCCCTCTGACAGTGTCAATCATCAAGGACGCCTGACTTCACTGGAATCACTTGGCGCCACCTGGCATTGAGGGACTATCGATAAGTTGCCAACCCATGTCTGTCTATTTGTTGTTTTGAACAGCCCAGTGTGGCTAATACCCTCACAGTGCCCAGCTGGCCTGTGACATTGATGTCCGTCTTGCTGGGGTCGTCTGATCCCAGCGGTCTTTCCTGCCCAAGTGCAGGGGGGCTGCACCCCATGATCTGTAAGGTCCCTTCCATCCCCTAACAACTATGAAGCTATAACACTATGAAACCACCAAGCTCCAAGACCAACTGCCAAGACCACCTGCCATGCCCAGCTGGTAAGCCCTGCACATGGAGGAGGACTTTGGGGGACGGGGGCACTGAGCGCCAGAGGTGCACGAGCAGGTCCAGGTGGCCCATGAGCCGCAAAGGAATCTGGCTTCCTAAGTTCAAGAGAGGCATGTTGTCCTCCTCGAGAGCACGGTGGTCACCCAGGAGCTGCTTCTAGAGCATGCAGCATCTGGATCACAGCTTCCTAGACCCTAAACCCTGGAGGCTGCAAGAGGGAGAGGAACAGTGCAAAATACCCTGGTCTGATTTGGTTTGCTCTGCCTTTCAGCATCCTCTGTCTAGCACTGAGACACACGATACTGAGCAAGAGGGATCTATGGGCTGACCCAATAAAGGGCAGTTCTTATGATGTGTCAGTCAAACTGGCTCACTTCCAATGGCCTGATGTATAAATCTCTGGACTTCTCAGCCATAGTTTGTGAGTTCAAAGCCCACCTGGAGTAGAATGACTTAACTTGTAACCAGGGTGCAGGTGAGCTCAAAAAGCTAACTATTAACCAGGTTGCTTGTAAAACAAAGGTGTAGCCATAAGCATACTGAGTTCAAAATGCTGGCCTGGTGCTCAAATGCTTTAAGGATCTGTGAGTTGAAAAAAAGAACTCAAAAAAAAAAGTCTAAGACCTATGACTGGGGCTTAGATGCCTGCACCTCCAAGGATGTTTAGGATATGTTGGTAGATCACTAGAGTCTACAGTGGTTGACATCAAATTAAGTGTAAATCCCTTGATGCTCCTTCAGTTTGCCCCTTAAGGAAGTATTTAGTGTATGTTGGCTCAACATTTCTTTGCTCTTGTCTGGAGTGCTGTGAACAGTTCTGGCCTCTGTGTTTTAAAACAGAAAGGGAGAAGTTAGAAATGGTCCACAGGTGGGCAGCAAAGATAGTCCAAGGCTTGGAAAGCAAATCATACAGTGAGAGGCTGTAGAACCTAGGGCATATGATAGCAGTCTTGAAGTACTAGCAGGGCTGCCATAAAGAAGGAAAGCACCTTATTTTCTCTTGCTGCAGACAGGAGGGTGCAGGCCAATGGTCTGAAGCTGACAGGGGAGCACAGCCGACCCCAAGCAGATCATGCTAGTGAGGTCACGGGGAGCCCATACACTGACTGAGGCTGAGGATGGGGCTGACTGCTCTCCCAGTGGGAAAAGGAACGGGAAGTAGGGAAGGAGGATGCATGAAGAGCTCCGCAAGGCCAGAGCAGTATACCTGGAGTTGGAGAACAGAATAGGGTGGATGGAGGGCACAAGCAGTGGCTGCAGAGCAGCAAGGTGGGAAGAGAGGTGGGTGGGATCAAGGCAGGTGGAATCCCAAAAGGGGGGATCAGGGTAGGGGAACAGTTCCCACACCCCAAGCTAAGGAGCTATGTCCCCTGAGAGCCAAAGAGCTATGGGGCTCTGGGGAAAAATACATGGTGACAGGGGTCACAAACTGTACAAAAAATCCCCGAGGCTCCCCTATACAGGACACAGAGCGCCACGCAGCACGGTGCACTGGTTTACTGTGACTTGAGGGACAGCCCATGGCCATCTTTGTGAAGCAGTCCCCAGAACTTAGGGACTCCTCCTGGCCTCTCAGTTGGACACTGACTGTTTGTCACCATCCCTTTAGCTACGTGGAGCTGCTCTGGGCACTTTTGCCCCCTCCCCGGCAATGGCTTTCTATAGCACTTGGTGGTGCTGCCTGCCAAAGGTGGAGACCCTGGTACCACCAAGCAGGATGTCCAGCTCTTGATGTCCCCTAGGGCCAGGCACTGAAGAGACCCAGCCCCCAGCAGAATTTCATAGATTTTGTAGACATTCGGGCTGAAATGGACCCCAGAGGATCATTGAGTGCAGCCCCATGCCCAGGGGCTGGAAGTCAGCAGGGATCATAGGATCCCAGCAAGATAAACATCCATATTTGTCTTGAAGGTGTTCAAAGTGGGTGCTTGAACCACCTCCGGCGGCAGTCTATTCCAAACCTTGGGGGCTCAGACAGTAAAGAAGTTCTTCCTTATGTCCAACCTGATTGGTCGCGGTGGAGTTTGTGACCGTTTGATCTTGTCATCCCTTGGGGCGCTCTGGTGAACAGACATTCCTCCAGACCCTGGTGAACACCCCTGATAAACTTATAAGTGGCCGCTAGATTGCCCCTGAGCCTGCGCTTTTCCTTGCTGAAGAGTCCCATGGCTCTCAGCCTCTCATCATAAGATCTGCTTTCCTGACCTCTGATCATGCGCGTGACTCTCCTCTGCACTCTCTCAAGCTTCTCCACATCCTTTTTGAATTGTGAAGCCCAAAACTGGACACAGTACTCCACCTGTGGCTTCACCAAGGCCGAGTACAATGGGAGAATGACGTCCTGGGATTTGCTTGACACCACTCAAGGATTTGCTTTTGTGCCTGAGGTTCCCAGGCAGTGCCGTACAAATCCATTCCTTACTGGTTGAAGCCACCATCCCTCGTGGTCTGTCAAAGGGCACGTGTTGAAAGCTCCGGCCACGCTGCTTTCCACTGAGAGCTCTTGTAGGGTGGGAGGAGCAGCATTTATTTTCTGCCGCGCTCCATCTCCCTCCTTGTTCCCGGTGCCTATTCCAGGCGGGCCTACCGACAAACTCAGGGGAGACAGCCAGACACCCTCCAGAGGTTGGCATTGCCAAGGCAGGCTCTTTCTTTGCACTGAGAAACCCCCTGAGTGCAGTTCTCAATTCCTATGAACACAACAGGGAATGTTTCAAAGGACCTGAAGAAGGGATGACGGAAAGGTACAAAATGTATTAGCACTTTTGGGCAGCATCCAAAATGAGGGAAGTCAAATCAAATCAAATCAAATCAAATCAAATCAGCTCTGCCTCCCAACTTTGCAGCAGGGAGCACTGACCATCATCATCCCTCACTCCTATGGACATGAGGGCCCTTGCTGAAGCTCTGGGGCTTTGCACCAGCTGTAGGACCTCAGGAGGTTATTGGTGACTTGAGGCCTAGGCGACTGCTGCAACAACACCCCAGGATCACCAGTCACCTCTGCTCCAAGCTCTGGAGCAAGCTACCTCAGCGCACAAAGCGGATGTAAATTGTACCAGAGATAAGGTGCTGTGTGCCAGGCACTGACACTGCATTTTGCTAGGAGCCTCGTCTCCCTCCTTCATTGCTCCCATCTGCCTTTTTTCAGAGCAACTCCCTCCCTGGCTGCAGAGAGATCTAAGGCTGAGCTGCCCTTCTCTTGCCTCCAAGCCCCCTCTATTTCCCCAGCCCCATCCCAGCTCTTGAGGCTGCAAAGGTTGGAGTTCAGCATTTCTCACTTTAACCACAGGGAGCTCTCAGGCTCTGAAAGACAACAGGTGTTTTACTCCATCAGTGCCAACAGTCTCAAGGGGTGACCAGTGTTCTTCTGCTGGGTGGGCAGTGCAGCAACCTGGAGAGAAGGGGTGGAGCTGCCCGGTCTCTCCTAGTAGCTTCTAACAAATGTTTGCCCTAAATGGCTTTTGTATTGAGTTGAGAAGAGTGCAGTGATTTGATGTTTCTAGCTCCAAGCTGGTCCTACGCTGAGAAGTAAATATGCATCAAAGCACGGCAGCTGCTCTGGGCTAGGTGAGAAGCAGCCAAGCCTGGGCTGTGACGGCACTAGACACTCCCCAGGAGCGCTCGTGCCGGCTCTTGGGAGGGCGAAATCCCTAAGGATTGGTGTCTCAGCAGCCACTTGGTGCTGGTGTTATGCCTCCTGATCATCACCTCTTCCCTTCCCCACCTCGTATGCCTGTCCTTTCCTCCTCTCAAAATACCCCAGACCCTGTGAGTTGATATAAACAAAACATTTCTTCCTCCTTTCAGTGGTTTCAGACCCCAAGCAGCTAGCGTGCATCTCATGCCCGGAGGCCAAAGCTGACCGCAATGGAGGTGGTGAGCAACAAGGCAACTCACAGAGCGGCTCTAGTCAAAGACGCTTCCCAAGCCAATACAGAGACGTTGCTGGCTGCAGGGAGCTGCGGTGGAAAAAAAAACTCTTGGGAAATCCTCTGGTTTGACTTCATCTTTCAGCTTGGATCTCATCCAGATTTTTTTTCCCCAAAGGAGTTCAGTGCAGGTGTCTTTATGCACAGCCATCTGCTGGAACCAAGGATTGCAACCATTTAGTACAGGGTGGGCAAAATGGCAGAGCTGGCTGCTGGCCAGACACCATTTCCTTGCAGCCTCTCCCTGCGCCGCTCCCAGCCAGACTCCACGGAGAGTCCCGAGCAGCGTGGCCGTGACAGCCTGGGGCAGCAGACCCCGGCCCTGTGCTGCCCAGCCCCACACTGTCACCGCCATGGAGGATGGCTGGGCAGGGACCTGTTCTGCAGGGCCAGGCTGGGATCCCTGCCGCATACAGGTACTACGTGCACAGTCTCAGTGCCCCCTCTCCCCACAGTGTGGAGCACACCGTAACATTAACGTGATTCCACAACACCCCATTAAAAGTACCTTGTAGATCCACCAACTGATCAAGAGGCCTGGACAGCTCGTAAGCAGGCGAAGAACAACAAAGCATGTGGTGCTGATCGAATTCCAGCTGAAAGTTACAAGCAAGGTGGAAAAAAGCTCTCTCACCAGCTACGAGGGCAGCCCGAGGGGGAAAAGTGGTACAGTTGCACCCCACGTTGATATCTGGTCTACCCAAAACATTAACAACAAGCACCTGGCAGTGGAAGCAGCATTTCATTCCACAGGTGTTAGTTAGTGACTCTCCCATTACCAGGATCTGCTCCTTCCCCACAACATTTTCTCATGTCTGCAGTCAAATGTACAGCTCTTCAGTGGTCTATGGACTAGATGTACAGGTCTTCAGTGATCATGTCCCTATTTACTGGGTGATTTCCTGCCTCGTATCAAGGAACTGCTGTAGCAGAAGGAAAGGAGCCATTTCATTCACTAGTAAAATAAAATAAAAAGTTACCTGGACTGGGGTGATGGGGGAGGCAGAATAAATATCAGCAGCACTTCACTTCCAGTCATCAAACAGGGATGGGATTGTGACTTTGGCCTTAATTTGGAGGGAAGGAGACCATCAACCTGTGTCGATGATCCATGAGGGTCTTTCATCCCTAACTGGCCAGTGGCTAGAAAATGATATTTAGAGGTTTGCTTTCAGGAATTGGCTTGTAGGTAAAGTAGATATGTATTAGAAGGGTGGTCAGGAGAACAGCAAGGGTGAAGTGGTTTCCAAAAGCCTGTTTGTGATGAAGGTTCACAGCATTCAAGGCAGATTCTGTGTGTGAAGCCAACAGACAACCAAGCAGAGAAACGTGAACAGTGTTTCCATAACAGGAGATAGGCTTGTTGCATCGACTAGGTCAGAGTGTCCAGCTGCAGAGCTCTTGGGATTTCCAGTTTTGTTGTCTGGACCAAATTTAGAGGCTGGGGCTTGCCCAAATTAAGACATGGGTAAAAGACCAAGTTAAGATGTGTGTATATGATGGGAACGTGGGAACAAAGGAATATGCTGACAGGACAGAACATGGGCAGTATGTCGATCACTGGGAAACCAATCCCTGGTACTTGGAGAAGAAGAGTCATCAGGAAGAGAAAGAATACCAAAGGAGGGACTTCAGAGCTGCAAAGGGTCCCTGAGGGGGGACCCCAAGGCCACCATGGACTGAGCGTGCCTCACCAGCCCATCTCCCCCACCCCACTGAGGGGGGTGTTCCTTGGCCCTCGACCTCCAGGCTGCTGACATCTGACATTCAAGAGAGAACCGCAAGGTGAAGCTCGGGCACTGGCCAGACACCTTCCCTCTCTGACAACCCCTAGGACTGATACATATAGAATCGGGGGGTATTTTATTTGCCTTGCCTGCATTATTCTTATCTGCTTTCACTGTGTATCAATAACATTTGCTTATTATCAAATGGAAGAAGTCGTGCTCAGTCTGAGGGTTTGAATCTGCCCAGAAAAAGGTATCTGGGTCATAAATCTAGTGGCAACACTAACTAGGCCCAGACCTATTCAATTTCTTAGTTTAAATGGCACCCTTTTCCCTTCCCTCCATTGCAACGAGCCATGAAATACCTAGAGGAGTTTACACAAATTACAACCGATAAAACATAATTGGGGGGAAGAAGGGGACAGCATGGGTAACATGAGAATGAGCATCTATTACAAAGCACCAAACCAGATGGGGGACAGGGAAAACAGCAAGGATGATGTCCTCCTCTTATACAGAGCATGCAACCAGGGAATACAGGAAGAAAAGAGCAAGGGTGTTGGTATAACCTGAGTCCATTACTGATGACCAATCCAGGTTTGGGGAACAGCAAGGATGATGTCATAATGGAGAATTAATACAGACCTCCAAACAGCCTGGGGGAAGGGCAAACTGCAAGGGTGATGCCATAATGCATTTCTATAACAGACACCAAACCAGGGAGTTGGGGGAAGGGGAAAATAGCAAGAACCTTGCCTGGGCCGACTGGGAAAAGCAACAGTGACATTGCAGTGGATGTCTATTACAGATTTCCAAAGAGTCATGGGGAGGGGAACCCCCAAATTGGGTGCGGGGAGAGTGGGAGCCTTCATTAAGCCACTCTCCAAGGCAACTATACGGCAGGCCTTGTGAGAAAGACCAAGGAAAGTGTAGGTTCCTCAATGAACATGGAAAGCAATCAAGTAATGGGCGAAGTGCAGAAGGTTGCTGCAGAAATGGTCAGGAAACATGAACATGGAGGAAGGATCTGAGTGCCCAGTTAGGAAGTTTGCAAATGAAGAGCAGTTTAGATAGTCACATGACTGAGCTGACTGGGCCAGGGATGAGCTTGCCTGGAGCTGGGGGTTGGACTAGACAACTTCTTGATGGTCCTTCCAGGCCTATGGTTCAATGACCCAGAAATTGCAGGGTCCCACCCCTACTCCACCCAGTACCTTCTCTGTCTGCAACTTCTCCAGCTGAGATTTCAGGTACTTCCAGGTTGCCATGACATAGGCTTCAGCACCTCTGTACTCCTGAAAGGCAGCTGATTCAAGCAGAGAGGTGCAATGGACAACTTCAAAGCGGCCGGTTTCAACCAGATTTGCTGAAAATAATTGGATTCCAGGGAGTTGGGTCCCAGCACTGTAAAAAATGACTGCTTCTGCACGGTTTAGCCCAAGAGCACAGCAAATCCTGAAGTCTCTGTGGAGAAGAGAGAAGAGGACATTGTATCTAGAGACTGGGTGAGTTGAGCCCAGGAGGGGGAGGCCCCTCACCCCATGCCTTGCCCCAGAGCCAGGCAATGCCCTCCCCTGAGGCAGATCAGAGTTGGGGGTCCCCTAGCGGAGAAAAGCACCTGCTCCTTTCTCCACAGCCACTTGGCTCTCTCATCACAGCCATCTCTTCCACCCTCCTTGGCATTGCCCTTCTCCTTCCTCACACCAGGGCCACTGGGCTCTAGTCCTCACCTCAGCCAGGGCTGCCCCATGGGCCAGCGCTTTCCAGTCCTCAGGCCGTGCGGGCAGGGAGGGATCATGGTCACACACTAGGGGGAGTATCCAGAGGGCTGGAAATGGACCCAGAGGCTGCCCCACAGATCCACACTTCGTTGGGGGCACCGTGTGCCCAGACAGAGGCATCAGTCCTGAAAACATGCAGACTAAAGAAAGGAGACTGCCAGGAGCTCACCAGGGCTGCTGCCCTCGCCTGGGCACTCCAGGTTGCAGTGGGCACCAGGGCAGCTGGGCAGCGTTGTGACATCAGCCAGCTCCCAACAAAGGGCGGTGAGGCTGGCAGCGCAGATCCCTCCCCCAGAGGACGCAGTGCTCACCTCCCTTCTCCACGCTCCCTCCACTCGAGGAAATAGTCCCCTTTTGAGCCCCAGGTGAACCATGACTGTCTGCTGTCTTGCACACCCTGCAGTGCTGCCACTTGAGACCAGTGGGCAGGACTCCCTCAGCTGTGATGAAGGGCAGGAGCCCAGGACATGGGTTTGGGCTGCCAGGGCCAGCCTGGGCAGGTAGACTCAGTGTGCACCTACTTGCACTGAGACCAGTGAGTGCCAAGTGACCTAGGGTGAAGTGGTCTTGGGGAGGAAGCAGAGGTTAGAGTAGGCAGGGCCTGGGTGCCTGGACTGCTGGGTTCCCTGCCAAGCTGTGGGAGGTGAGGAGGGCATAGTAATTAGAGCAGGGGTGCGGGAGCATGGACCTAGGTGGACAGACAATGGGTTGGGGATGGGGAGGGGCAGGGCAAGAAGCTGCAACCCCGTACACAAAACTAAGTCTCCTTCCATTCATCAGCCGCAACACACCACTGCTCTGCACCATGGACCCACCTCTGTCCCAGGCTCTGTTCCTGCCCCAGCAAGAGGTTTCCGGCAGCCCCAGGGAGTGCTCCCCTCAGGGCAGGAGACCTGAGAGAGGCGGGCATGGGGAGCGCGAGTCATAGGGAGACAAGAGCCTGTGTCAGTGGATGATGCCAGTGGCCGAGCTGTCGCTCAGGCAGGGGTGTGTGTCTCAGCACAACTGATGACATCTGCAGCGTGGTTCCAGGAGTCCTCCACCTGGACAAGGTACTGCTGGAGCAGGGGTGTTGCAGGAGGCCCAGTGGGATTGTTGCCCTCCCCTAAGGAATGAAATGCTCCCTTCCACTTGCTGAGAAGACAAGCCCCCACAAGCTTCTGCGACAGCTGGAGAGCATGCACCCATGGGTGCTAGAGGAAGAGGGCATGTGTGATGTGCTCTGACATGAGAAGGGGCTGGCCACTTCCACAATGTATGGGGGCAGCTGTCTCAGCATGTTTGGGGAGACAGGACATGAAAGGCACAGCTATAGGGGCTAATGGGTAGAGCAACCCCCTCCAGAGTCTCCCAGTCATGCCCTGTGATCCTCCCCTGTCTCTCTGGGTAGCTGCTGTGTTAGGGAGTTGCTGTCGTGACCTCGGAAAAAGATGCAACCGGTTAAACTCTGGACTCCTGGCAGGGTGAATGCAGGATTGATATGGAGAGAGATCGATATGGTCCAGGGGGGCTAAGACAATAATACGGTTAACCCACATCAGAACAGTCCAGCCACAAGCAGTGTTACCCAGCACTGCTTTCGCAGCCCAAGGCCCTGCAGAAAGTGGCACAGTTTTGCAGCCTGCCACTCAGGGGCTTGTGGCTCTGAATGGTCCACCCAGGTCACTTGGTCCCCTCTTGGGGAGCTCATTGCAGGCCCAGACTGAGTTGAGGCTGGTATGTAACCAGCCCCCCAAGGGCTCTGCATCCAGAGCGTGTGCCGGTGGGTGCAAAATGTGTGGGTTCAAAGTAATGGGGTACTGACACTGCCCGTCTTCCACAACACCCCTCGGACCCAGCTTGTGTGGGTGGGCCCAGGGGAAGGCTGTGACTTCAGCTGGTGCATGGGTATTTTATATGGGGCTTGATTGAGGTTGGGGAGAGGGCTGGGGAATGGGTTTGATCTGGCATGTGCAGCACTCAGGCCTTGTTCTGCATGGTGGTAGGGCCCCATGCAGGCCTGTGGGGCAGGCTTGGCACAAGTGTAGAGTCCTGGAGTCCTGCTGGCTAGTTCTGTGCCAGGCGGCCAGTGGAGAGTCACCACCAGAAAGGCCTCCCACTTCACCTAGAAGCTGCTTCTCAGGCAGGTTCTCCTTTTGATGGGACAGGTGCACCCCAGTGCCTGTCACAGAGACCGATTCACAAAGATTGCCCTCTTCCCACCCTGAGCCCAGCTCTCACCTGCAGAGGCTACAGCCCCAGCCAACCATTATGCTGGTTTTTGTGCAGCTCTCGTGGGTTTTCACTCCCCGTGCGTCTCGCACAGTGACACCGGGCCGAGTCTGCAGCCTGGAGCCCGGTTGGGCTGCTGGAGGTGTCTGTGCTGATGGTGAGGCAGCTTTGGAAAACAGTGGTGTATCTAGCGTCTCCACCACTCCAGATACCTCCGACCCACTCCCGCCCTGTCCCAGCGCTGAGTGAATACACTACATATGATATGCAGCTCGACTGAGGGTCTGTCCAGGCATCACCACCCTAGGGACAGACTCTTTCAATGACACCTGGGACAGGACAGCTAATGGAGAAATGCACACCGTGTTAGCTAATGCACCCTCCCTCCCTGCCTCTGCATCCCCCTGCTCCCCATGGCAGCAGGCACTCACCCAGGGGGCTGCCAGCAGAGCCAGTAAAGCCAGTGCCGGCATCAGGGTTGTTCTGGCTGATGCCCGGGGTCCTCAGCAGGTGGAAAGGGCAGGTCTGGGGAGACACGGAGACACCTGAGCAGGGCTGGTGATAGGGAGGAGCAATCAACCAGGACATAAGCAGGAAATGGGGGCGCACTGTCTGCATGCACTTGATTTATAATGGCCCTTTTCAGATCTCACTGAACACAACGCAGATCTGGCTGTATATGTAGAGCCCGCATTGGAGGCAGGTCCGTGGTGATGCTTGCTCTGGCCCGTTGTCCCCGGGATCCTGTCACGCTTCCCTGCACACAGCGGGGCTCAGGCTGAGCTGAGCCGTGGCCCCAGGAACCGCTCTGTGCTCCCAGTCCCGAGCACTGCTGCATGTGCCCTGACCCCCAGGGCAGAGAGCAGAGAGGCCGGAGGATCTGGCCCCGGGGGCTCAGGGTTACCCAGGACCCTGCCCCAGGGCTGTCCCTGTGCTTCACTGCCAGCCCCAAGACTCAGGTCGTCCCAGGCCGGGGACACCCGCAGTCCAGGCCAGACCCCCGGCGCCCACAGCCCCCGCGCTCAGCACTTTGCCTCAGGGGAATAAACACCCTGGTTGCCGTGGCAGCAGTGCTGCTGCCTCCAGTGTGACATCACAATCCCCAGCCTAACTGTCAGCCCGGCTCCGCCCAGTGTGGCTGTGGCGTCGCCGCAGCCAGTCGCACGTCCCGGTCCCCGTGTTCAGTCGTTAGTGTCTCAAGAGCTAGGTGATTAGGTGTTAGTTAGCTGTCGTTAGTTTGAGAGTTCATTATTCTCATAGTTTATTAGTTTATTCATTCGATAGTTCCTTAGTTAGATAGTTCAGTAGTTCGTTAGTTCATCCATTCGTTTGTAAGTTAGGTAGTTAGTTCATTCATTAGATAGTTTGTTAGCTCATTAGTTTATTCGTTAGTTAGATAGTTACTTCCCTAGTTCAGTAGTTAGTTAGTTAGTTAGTTTACTGTAGTTTCCCACCCGAGCGGCGGGAGCGCGCCTGTTGGAGCCGTGAGTGCCCGTTCTCACTCAGCCGTGGGCAGCACCGGGGACACCCGTGGGCCCATCATGGGGATTTGGGCGATGTGGCGAGTGGGCGGCAGGGGCTCAGGCTGTGCCAGGCCCAGGACACGGCCCCGTGCCTCGTCCCTGCTCTCGCCAGCCCGGCTCCTCTCACCCTCCTTCAGCTCAGGGCTGTATTTGTTGCAGACGCTGTGGCGTGAGAAGCTGCCACCGCTGCACCTGTGCTCCAGCACCCCGGGTGAGGTCTGGGCACTGCCCCCATGGCAGCAATGAGGGTGGCCGGCACGGGAGGCTTCAGGCCCACATGACCTCCCCTCCCTGCAGGGTTAGCCTGGCAGGCCAAGCCCCAGCTGTCCCAGGTTCAACTTGGACAGACCCGGCTCCATGCCCAAAACTGTCACCCCCTGCTCTGCACCAGCAAGGTCCTGGGGATGGGGAGCAGGACTGGCCCCCACGGGCTCCTGACTCTGCCCCTGGTCCTGGCCCATGCCCATGCCCTTGCCCGTGCCTTCACCCTGGCAATGGCCCTGCTGTCCTCTGCTCCCTTGCAGGGTGGGCCGCATGAGCTCTGGGACCCCCATCCTCACAGCAGTGCTCAGTCCCCCCAGCCTGATGCTCAGCCCTCATCTCCCCTCAGCACCAGATGCCACCCTGGGCGCAGGCAGGCAGGAAGCAGAACAACTCCCCCCCCATTAAAGGCACTCCATTTCTACCTCCCCTGGGGGCAGGGCAGGAGACGACGGACCCTGCACCCGGTGAG
Organism: Alligator mississippiensis; assembly: GCF_030867095.1. NCBI lineage: Eukaryota > Metazoa > Chordata > Crocodylia > Alligatoridae > Alligator > Alligator mississippiensis. The sequence goes on along the minus strand of NW_026775376.1, from coordinate 492,503 downwards.
TTTGGGTCCAGCCTGAGCTGGGGGGGAGTTGTGTGATTGCGTGGGGAGGGGGCAAGGTCTCTGCATGGGGGCCCCCCCTCTCCCAACTCAGCCTCCATTCCCAGGGGCCGAGCTGATCCAGCCCTGCGGCACTTTCTCCCACCCTCCAGATGCCTCTTTGTGCCAGAACACCCCTCCCCAGCCTTACTGACCCTCATACCCTTGTCCCCTGGGACCCACCCCCTGCCAGGGGCAGTTGTATCTCAGGCGACCAGCCATGTCCCTGGGGTCTCTCCCAGACCTGCTCCCTGGAGGGACTCCCACCTGACCCCCATGGAGGAAGGCCCTGCCCTTGTGGCACATGTGGCAGAAATGCCACCGTCAGTGCCCCTCTCCAGAGACCTGTCTCAGCCAGCCTGGGAGGCTGGTGTTTCATTCCTCAGGGCGGGGATCTCCCACCTGGTCTACATGACAAAAGCCTGGCGCCTGGGAGGCGATGCTCTAGTCACCTGGGCAGGGAGGAAAGACCCGGCCCTGCGCGGGCCCAGGTAGCCAGGGATGCTGGGGAGATTGGTCGGCTTGTGGCCAGTATTGGCAGCTTCAATTGGACCGGGCTGCTGAGGTCAGAGAGGTGATTTAAGGGCTCGGTCCAAGAAGAAGGGCAGTCAGCCATTAGCCATGCGGTCATCCAGGTGAATCTGAGCCTGGCTCTCTCCTCATCACCGCATGCTCCAAGAGTGCCCTGCCTCCAGAGGAAACAACAACCACCTCTGGACGATGAGAGTGAGTAAGCTACTAAAGATCCGATTAGATATTTAGTTTCAGTAACTCAGATGCGTTTAAACGGCTACCTCAGCCACCCTGGTTTGCTCAATGGGATTCCTTTGATATTCCTGTAAGATTTCTATGATATTGCTCTACCTTTTACCCTGTTTCCGCCCTACCCCCTGTAATCAATAAAGTTCTCCTTGTGACCGGTGTGGGAGACTTATTGAGGGGTGGGTCTAAATTATGCCAAGGAGGCCCCTTAGGTCTGTGGACTAAGGGAGACTTTCCTAATAAGCCCCTGACTTGGGGAAGTGCCCCAAGTGCTTGTATTGGATCTAGTACCCATTGCACGATCAGGCCTGCGTTCTCCAAGGCGCGCAGAGCCAGAAGTGAGTCCAGAGCCTTGGATGGTGGCAGCGGGACCCCAGGCTAGCGGGTGTGCTCCAGGGAAGGGGTTGGCCGGACGGGAGGCACCCTAAGGGAGGCACTCGGAGCCTGGAAGGTGGTCGGGCGCAGGGAGGTGGGCGGCTCAACGCAGGAGCGCCCCCTACTGGCCCGCCACAGCACACAGGACTCCTGGCAGGTGCCCCACACGCTGTGTCCCAGAGGGGCTGGTCGCCCTGCGTCCTGGCAGCAGAGTGGGTCCAGCTGACCCGTGGCCCCTTGTCTCCCCGCAGGACCAGGAGCAGTGCCGGGGGGAAGTGGAGGGGTGTGGGAGACCCTCCCACCTGTGCTGGGCAGCTCTGCCAGGGGCCAGATGTGGCCAGACCCTCCCGCTGCAGTGAGTCTCACCCCTGCCCAGGGGTTCGGGGGGCTGATCTGTGGTCAGAGGTCTCTCACCAGGTGGCCTTTACCCTTGCCACCGCTATGCAGTGCGTGAGACCCCAGGGAGAGTCTCGCTCTCTGCCGACCCCACGGGCCCTGCAAGAATAAGGAAGGGGGTCGTGGACTCATCCCCCGATTACAGGGACAGTCCTTCCCAAACCAGAGTGTCGGAGGGGACCTGGGACCTTGAGATGGGTGGTGGGGACTCACCTGACACGGGTAGTAACAACCAACCCCCGGCACCCCCTGGGCCCAGGTCTATGAGCCCTGCCTGGCCCCAGGGTTATGGGGGCTGCTATCCCTGCACCCTGGGGAGATGGGGAGCTGTCTGCACAAGGGAGTCCATCGCCCCATCAGTTCTTTCCTTCCCCAGGTGGGGAAACCCTATGGCGGGCAGCGCTGTCAGCAGGTGAGCGGGACCTAGCCAGGCTGGGGGCTGCGAGGGGGAGCAAGTGGGCTGGGCGATGGCTGCATGGAGGGGTGGACCAGAGGGACAAGGCTGTAGCTGGACTGGGGGTTGTTGGGAAAACGCAGGGTCAGAGGGACAGATGGGGCAAGAGGTGGCTACAGACTGATGGGCCATGGCATGACGTCTCTCTAACCCGCACTGTCTCGTTTGCTGCAGCTGGAGCTGAAGGCGCTTCGGGCCCGGCTGGCACAGGTGGAGCAGGACATTGAAGTCATCCTGTCCTGGTAGCCGTGGGGCTGGGGAGGGAGCTGGCTGTTCCCGTTGTGCAGCACAGGGCTCGGGGCACAAGCCCAGGGGCCAACCCTGCCTCTGTGCATGTTTCTCCATGGGGAAGGGGTATTTTCTGAGACGGCGCCATCCACCTCTCTGAGCCCAGAAATGGTTTCTTGCCTCCACAGCGCACAGAAAAGGGAGGAGCGTCTCCGGGTGAGTTTACGTGGGGCAGAGGCTGCCAGGGCTGTGGGGCAGGGGAGGGAAGAGGCTGCGGCCAAGCTTGGCCAGGCTGGGTGACATCCCAGAGGCTGCTGAAGCTGGGAGCAGAGTCCCGACACATGGCGTGTGGGGAGAGGAGGGACCTGATGGGTGCGCAGAGAGGTAACGCTGGTAGGTGTGGGGCCCGATCCACTGGGCGCAGGCATGGGCGGGCTCTGACGGGCTGGGGGCATTCTCGTGCAGGCCCAAGTGGAGGCGCTGAGGAGCCAGAACCTGTTCCTGGTGCTGGCCCTCAAGGCCCAGAAAGAGCAGGACCAGGATCAGGATGACAGCCCCACGGAGGTGAGCCGCTGTGCATGCCCCTGCCCCGGGGGGAGGGGTAGTGTGCGTGTGCCCATGTGTGTGCACAGGGCAAGGCGGGCCCCTGCTGTGCCAGCCCCGCAGTGGAGGGGACAGGGGGTTGCCCTGGCTGCGTGGGTGGAGGGCTTGTGTGTGCAGTGCTGGACACCATGTGAGCTGTATGGATATCACAGTGGGACCAGTGGGGTGACAGGTCTGTGCTGCACTGACCTCCCCTGCTCCCTGGATTGCTGTTCCCCAGTCTCCCCCCATACTCCACCATGTGCCAGCTCTGGGCCCACAGGCTTAATTTTCTCTTCACTTATGTGCTCCTTTTTCATTAACAACAGACTTCCATGGATATGGAGGGGATGGCAGAGGAGTGCTGGCCACCGTGGGGGGGGTAAGTGGGGGACAAGGAGGGCAGGGTGAGGTGCGGGGCTGTCCTGGGTAGCTTGTGGGCTCTGGGCCAGGCTATGGGGTGTTGCAAGTGGCGCTGTTTGTATGTAGGGGAGTCCTTCCTTCTCCGGTGCTGGTGGGGATGAATTCAAGCCAGGACCAAAATATAACCAGTTCCTTTTTCTGCAACCAGAAGCATTAGCACCCGCCAGGAAATGGAGGCAGAGTCCCCTGAGGACAAGGGGACCCAGACCAACCTGCCCCAGTTTGTAGAGGCCAGCACCCAGGCAGAGGGCCCTGGGCACAAACATGCCAGCACCCAGACCAGGGCCCTCTGCCTGTCTGAGACGGGGTGTCAGACCGAACCCCTGCCCGTGACAGACGCTAGCACCCAAACAAATGTTCACCAACGTCAGAAATGACCAGGACATGGGGAGAGGTATGGTGCCTTTTGTATTGTTAGTTTGTGAGCCTGGAATCAGAGCTAGATGGGACCTGGGTGATGATCAGGGCCTCTTCTGCCTCCAGGCAGGTCAGGATGACCCATGATGCCCATCCCTCAGGGTGCCAGTGCCCTGAACCAAGCAGCTGTTGCCTGTGTCAGTTGCACATCATCCCTGGGCCTCTGGATCCTGTCCTCAGGCAGCGCGGGGACCACATCTTGGGAGGGGATTGCCCCTGGGCTGTATGAAGGCCTAAGAGGCAGGTGGGAGAGCTTCTTACCCTTACCGTAAATAAGTTCTTCCTGATGTCTAATTTAAATGTGCTCTGTCTGTTTGTGGCCATTATTTCTAGTTATCCCAAGGGGCACCCTGGTAAATAGAGTATCTCCTATTTCTTTCTGCCCCCTGCAACTCCCTGATGAATTTGTAGATGGCCGCAGGTCACATCTCAGCCTTCTCTTGTGGAGGCTGAAGACATCCAGGTCCCTTAATTTCTCTTCGTAGGACCTTATGTGCAGGCCCTGAACCATATGAATGGCCTCTGGACCCGCTCAAGGTTATCCACGTCCCTCTTCAAGTGCAGCGCCCAAACCTGGGCGCAGTTTTCCAGCTGCGCCCTTACCAATGCCGCAGAGAGGGGAAGTGTCACCTCCCCAAACCTGTTTGTGATGCACCTGCTAATGCATGATAGACTGTGGTTAGCTTTACTTATCACTTTGTCACACTGATGACTCAAGTTCATCTTGGAGTCGACTATGACTCCAAGATCCCGTTCTGCTGCTGTGCTGCTTAAAAGTCATCTCCCAGGTTGTAAGTGTGACGGTGACTCTCCCTAGGTGCAGCTCTTAGCACTTGACTTCACTTAAGTGCATCCTATTCTGTCCATAATGCATCTCTAACCAGTTACTTCTTGTGTAATCAAGAGCAGATGCCCCTCCCAGGGCATGGAGGCAGGCACCCAGGCCAGCCTGCCCCTGACCAAAGAGATCAGCACCCAGGCAGAGGGCCCCCGGCATGAAGACACCTGCACCCAGACCAGGGCCCTCTGCCTGGCTGAGGCAGGGTGCCAGGCTGGCCCGGGGCTGACGTTGGAGGCAAGCACCCAGAGCAACAGGCAACGACACGGGCAAAGGTATGATGCTTTTCCTAGTGCTAGCTTGTGAGAATGGGGTCTGTGTGAGGAGCGGAGGGAGGGCTGGAGCCAGGACTCTGCTCCTGGTCCTGGGAAGGGTCTCGCAGGTGGGGAGAAAGACAGGTCGAGGGCCAGGACCGCTGGTTCCTTCCCAGCTCTGGAGGCCTCTGGAGGCAACAGGTTAGTAAAGGGGAAATGACTAGTGTGTCTTCAGTAAGTCCTTTGACCACAAGTCCCTCCAGTGCCCTGTGTGTCTAGGTGGGGCAGAGCTGGGGCAGGGGGTCGACAGCCCTGGGCTCTCTGTGCTGGGAGCCCTCCCTGTTGTGTATATCCAGACCGTAGCCAGGAACCAGATCTAGGCCCAGCAGCACAGGGGGAGGAAAGGAGATGGGTCCGGCAGGGCTCGCAGGGCCAGTCACTGGGACAGAGGCAGTGGTGGAGAGAGAGGAGGCCGGGACATGGGCTGGTGGAAGTGGCAGGGCCTAGGAGTTTGGGTGTCTGTGAGGTGACCAGTGTCTCTGCCTCCCACCCCCAGTGCTGACACAGCAGCAGAGGGGAAGAGACAAAGGTGGGGAGCACTGAGAAGGTGAGTGTGCCCTTGCACCCCAGCAGCACCAGTGTGAGGGGTGCCGTCCAACAGCCCACATGATGATCAGGTGCCTCCTGCCTCCAGGCCACTCAGGATGACCTGTCCTCCCTCTGCCAGGGCTCTAGTGCCCCATAAGGACCGGCTATCTTCCATTTTGGCCCCTCATTGCCCACCTCTGGGCCCAAGGACCCTGCTGCCAGGGTTGTCACCCCGGGGTTTGGAAGTCAGAGCTTCTGGCCCCAGTCAGGCCTGCTGGGACAGAAAGCCCCACTGAGCCATGTGTGAGAACCACGTACTGCTCCTGGCTGGGGAGACTCTCCTTTACCCCGTGGTTGTTCCCCGGGGCTTAGTGTGGGGCCAAGATCCATCCCATCCCACTCATACTAGTTTCTTCTCGTCTGGCCTGCATCCCAACCAGAGCATGCCCTGACTCTGCCGTTCTCCCACAGACTCGCTTGGATTGTCCCGTGCTGTTTTGCCCCCAGGAGATGAACAGCTGAACTCCTCCCCTCCCCACGCACCTCTGTCCTCCCCTGCCTCCATCCTCCCCTGCCTGATCCGGGATGGGCCCACAGGATGCCAGCATTGGTGATTCTGCCTCTCTGAGCATGTAAGAGGTTTCCTGTTCCTTCTAGGTTTCCGCAGTCTCTTCTTTTGTCTCGTTGTCTTGGGCCTGCACGCTCCGACTGAGGGGCCGTCATGACCTCTAGAGCTTCTTCGGGCTAGAAGGAGCCATGTCCTTTGAACATGTCCATAAGCCAGGCAGGCTGCAAGTACATGTGAGCTATAAGGCAAGGAGGATGCACAAGTGCGAACAGCAAATCAAGCGGCACGGTATGAGCCACTGCTGCATTCCTCCAGTTTTACACCTGTTCAGCTTTCTGGCTTTAAATGGAGTGCCCTTGTCCTAGATCTGGACCATCAGATCTGGACTGTACAGTCCAGCCCAATGCCATCAGACTGATGGTTAGGTTTTCAAAAAGGCTTAAGCTTGGTATGCCCAGCTTTGCTTCTTCTGAGTGATGTAGGGTCGACTGCTGCCTTCTGAGTCAAGGGTGGTATTTGCTGGCCAGGGGCCAGTTTATGACAGGGGATTGCTTCTCTTGGTGCCCCACGCCCTGGCTGGTGCTCTCGGGGGGAGACCAGCGGTCTTGCCAGTGTTACATTGCTGTCTGATGGACGACCTCCAAAGTATCCAGCTGGAAACTCCACGTTTCCTAGAAATAATGTCTCTTGTCCTTGTTCTCAGAGCAAAGATGTGCATATGGGCCTAAACATTTTTGTGGATGGCTGCAGCTTTTATGATGAAGGAAAATGTTTGTGACCACAGGTCATCATTCAGACAGCCCTGGGGAAGATAAAGTAACCAGGCTATATGCAGGCTGATCCATCCTTTACCACTCCTCCAAACCCCAGCCCATCATGTTCCCATTTGCTTGTAGCATTCAAAGCCCTAGGAAATCTTCATGTTGAGATTGGCCCCCTCACTCTCATGTATCCTTGTAACAGGCCTCCACCTGCCACAGCTCGGCACTGAGGCTCAGGTGCCCTGGCTGCAATCAAGGCAGGCAGTGCCATGCCAAACTGAGGACCCCACCGCAATTGCTCCGAAGACTGGTTGGAATAGCCTAAGAGAGGCCCAGAGAGAGAGGCACCCGGGGCTTGCACTGGGACACTTGAAACAGGATTGGATGCTTTGCCAGCTGCCAGAAAAAAATCTGGCAGTTTTCCCCAAGCCCACCACACTTGGGGAAGCATTGGACAATTTTCCAGCTTCTATAGCATTTAGGAAAAACCTGGAGGCTCAACTCACCACTGCAAGGAGTCCAGCAGGCTCCCACCACAGACCAAAATACCCAGGGAAGCACCACACCGCTCTCCGGACTGCCGGAGCATCGGGTACACAAGTGGATGCTCTCCCTCCCAGCACAGATGCAGCAGGGCCCCAAAATGCACGCACAAAACCTGTGCAGAAGCCTCCAGCTCAGGTGTGGATGGGAGAGGGCTATCCAGGGTGACCTGAAGTGGGAAACAGGCTCCAGCGAGGAGGCTTCCCAACACCACGTACCCAACCAGTACACCTGCGGGCTTGAAGCACCCCAGCAGGAGGCCAGCAGGAAAGCAGGCCTCACCCAGGCACAGTGGTGCCCACCATGAGATGGTGCCATACCTGGCCTCGTGCCTGGGTGGGAAGAACTCTTGCAAAAATGGCAACAGGCCAGGAAACATAGGAGCCCGGTGCGGGGTGAGAGAGGAGAGCACCAGCACAGGCCAAATCCATGCCCAAGAAAGGGATTGTAGAGCAAGCAGGCATCGTGGCCTTGCCTAGCCGCGCAGTATGAGCTAATCAACTTCCATGACCTTTTTAGTTGTGATTTTGCACATAGAAGGCAGAAGCAGAATCCTTGTGGTCACAACTCTCGCCAGACACCTCACATAGAAGAAAAGACAACGTCATCATGCCAAGATGTCACCGCGGCTAATTACAAGACCCGAGTAGAAAGGGGTGAGCTGCAGGGAAGGAGGAGCTCCAGACAAGTCATGAACATGCTGTCACACCTGGACCCCCAGGGAACCACTGATCCCCACCTCTAGGCAAGTGAAAGTTCACCCAGTGGAAACAACAAAGTTGTGGTGTGGTGTGACCCAGGCGGGTGGGATGTGCCTGCAGCCCAATGCCAACTACACTGAGCATAAGCCTGTCACAAACCCACTCCCCCTTGCAGTAAAAGTGTTTTCTATCAATATGCCTTCCCCTTTCTGACACCAGGTCAAGCCCAGGATGATTGCAATGAGGCCTGATGTTGGCAGTGGGATCCTAGTCGAGAACCAGAGAGGGGTGAGGATGCTGCAGCACTACAGACTCCCTGTGCAGTTGGCCTAGGCACAGCAGGATGCCTGATCCAGCCCATTGCCTGACTTCTGATTGCATCCAGAGCTGCCGTGTGTCCCGAGGCCAAATATCAAGCTGTCACGGTACACCTTCTTTTCAACCTTTCCGTGTTCTGGGAATTGTAGGAGAATGCCTTGGGGGCTGCCTGACATAGGTCAGGATTGTCTTTTTCTCCTGCTGCCTGTCATAGTGCCCCGCATACAGCATGTCCCACAACATAATACACACCTTGTTTGAGGAAGACAGAATGGAGAGAAAAAGCTCTTTACGTGTAGGACCGAACTGGGGAGCAGCAGCAAGGCACCGGAGCCGACTCATTACTCTGCACCCTGTAGATCACATGAAGGTTTGACTTTATTGCTCCCAGGACCTGGCAGAAACTGCTCTTACTCCATGTCTTCGTGTAATGGATAATGGGATTTCCCACAGCGGGTTATTTTTCAAAAAAAGTGTTTGTTGTATTTTGAAAAAGACAGTACTTCCTAGGCTGACATATTAACAAATCCCTGATCCTGCAGGAGAGGAACTGCTGGGAGCGAGGGAATGATACCCAGTAAGATCCTGGAGAGCTTGAATGAGCACAGCAGGGCTAAGCTGATCCTCTCTCTGTTTTGCTCTCTCCGAATACACACTTTGCTGCACGAGGAGGTTGCAGAAGTCCCAATCTTAGTGGGGTGCTGCAGCTCAAGCCCCAAAGCTTTGGTCCTGGCAACGAGCCCTGCAGCTACCTTTCCCACTCTGCAAACAGGCAGGCATTCATCCCTTGAGTGGGCTGGGGAGGGACACTGGGACACCATTTGAGCTTATATTTGAAAGGCTCTGGCTGGAGTGGGAGACAAGCTTGTGTTTTTCTCTTTTCCTGAGTATCCTGCTCCAGTTCTTCCCTTTCCTCCCCCAAGCACCAACCCCACACAATACTTGCCCAAAGATTAGAGCGATAGACAAAGTGTCTGTGCGCATGTCTGCAGTACACTGGCTACTACCAGTGGGTACGACAGAACTAGCCTGTCCAAGTGCCTGTCCGAAGGGTCTTCATTTTCCTGGTGTGGAAATAACAGGGGATTGATTTCACTCATACAGGCTTTTAGTTCTGCTTTCTTTTTCTCTCTCATAGGCAGAAGCCTGTCCTTTCAAGCCATCCTCACAAGGTTTCCTTCCTGTGAAGCAGTGTGTGTGTTTCCTGATGCACAAGGTCATTCCCATGTTAAAAGAAGACATGCATAGGCCTCTTGCTTCAAAAGCAAGTCCCACAGTGATAGATGAATGGCAATGGGCGCAGACATGTATGATTACCAGAAGCCCCTGGTCACAGACCTTCCCCTGGTCACGGAACTGCACATACAGAGCCAATGACTGAATGATGATGATTTGTACTTCGAGTTGAGACAGGTGTGTAATTAGGCAGCTGCAATTATACCCCTCCTCCTCATACCCCTCCTCATGTTTGACATGATAGGCTAGGTTAAGAGTCTACAAACAACTGCTTATAATCAATTCACTACCAATTTTTGAGGTTATTAATAACCCCCATAGACCAAGGCTTATATCAAGAAGGCCATTTTGATATCCAGAAAAATGGATCCAGCAATGGAAGACAATTGACATCATTAATAAATTTCTTATCATGGACCCCACATCTAAACCTCCTGGTTCCCTTTTCCTAAGGCAGAGCTGGACTACATTGAACAAGGCTCATAGTTGAAAACTACCTATTTTTAAATAGAATTGTTTTTAAGCTCCCAAGTATCAGTGTGACATCTTGTACCATCTATACTTTCCCCAGAGCCAGGGACTCTGCTCCTCAAAGCTTGCAAAAAAGGACAATTTTCTTGCGATTTCCCAGTCGATCTAATAAAAGGTGTCATTTTGGAACCAAGAGTTCTAGTTTTTTATATGTCTTCTTGTCTCAGACCAACACGGCTACCAAGTACACTCCTCAAAGGTCTATTTGAATTGCTTTTTCTTAACCCCTCCACTGTTCTTGGCTGGCTTCTTGCGACCAGAGTTTTCTCCCTATGCCTGCAAATTTCCACCCTTCTCCCACCCACAGACTAAGCTGGCTTATATAGCTTGTGTCATAATGCACTTTGTGGGAAATCTAGACAAATATATAAAATCAGGGAATTATATGAGCATAAAGTGTGTCCTTATTGCCCAGAAGCCTAATGGCATCCTGGGCTGCATTGGTAGGAGCATTGCCAGCAGATCAAGGGCAGTGATTTTTGCCCTCTATTTGGCACTGCTGAGGCCACATCTGGAGTCTCGTATCCAGTTTTGGGCCCCCCCGCTACAGAAAGGATGTGGACAAGTTGAAGAGAGTCCAGCAGAGATCAACCAAATGTTTCAGGGACTGGGGAACATGACTTGTGAGGAGAGGATGAGAGAACTGGGCTTATTTAGTCTGGACAAGAGAAGGGATTTGATAGCAGCCTTCAACTCCCTGAAGAGTGGCTCCAAAGAGGATGGACCTGGGCTGTTCTCCGTGGGGCAGATGACAGGACAAGGAGCAATGGGCTCCAATTGCAGCAAGGGACACTGAGGTTGGATACCAGGAAAAACTCTCTCACTAGGAGGGTGATGAGGCACTGGAACAAGTTACCCAGAGAGGTTGTGGGATCTCTGTCCTTGGAGGTTTTTAAGACCCGAGTAGATAAAGTCTTGTCTGAGATGAGATGTTTGTGGTTCATCCTGCTTTGAGCAGGGGGTTGGACTAGTTGTGACTGCCTGAGGTCCCTCCAACCCTCCTTGTCTGTGATACCATAATAAATGCACTCACATAAAGGGCCATCACAGACACCATGGCTTTTTGCATGCCAGAAGTGGCCGGGCACTTTATAACTTCAGGCCTGTCCCATGGAACAAGGAGCTCTTTGTTACGAATTGGAAGGTAGATACAGCTCATTGCAGGACAGGGGTAGCAGTTGTGCTGCTGCCTGTGCAAGGGGCTTGGAGCTGCCGGCTCCTGCGACTGACTTCAGTGCTGTTCGATTGTAGAGTCGTAGGAGTCCAGGAGAAAGGGACCTCATAAACGCACAGACAGGACCCAGGGGCTTGGGCCACACACACACACACAAAGTCAGCCGAGGGCTGGACGTTGCTGGTGGGGAAGATGTGGTCCTGTCTAGACCCAGTTTCCAGTCTCTGCTCCTTCGTCCCATCTGGGAAAAAACATTGGCGACTCCGTGTCCACCTGTCTGCATGTGACGATTGGTGAATGGGTGTCCACTGGTTATAACCAGCATCAGGGGCTCCCCAGGGCTGTGTGTCTGTCCATCTGCACTGCCCTGATTCCCAAGCCCTGGCAGAGACACACACGTCTGTACAGCAGATACCCAGCCACAGCCACGGCCAGCATGAAAACTATGGGGACTATGCCCCACCAGGGGGAACCCCCTGGACTGCAAACCAGTGACTCCAACCAGAAGTGGGAACCCAGCGGTTACTTGGAAGCTTCACCTTCTGCCCCAGAGGAGCGCTCAATTGCCCTGGGGAGGAGCAAGCCTCACCCCACTACTTACCCTGGTTTCTGGTGGCAATGCCGGAGGCAGATCCGTGTCCACACAGGGTTGGCGGGAGAGAGGAGGGGTCTGGAAGCAGACACAGGAGAAGGAGGTGTCAGGATGGTCTGGGGTGATGGAGGCTGTAGAATAACATCATAGCGTCAGAGAGGCATGAGGCCGGAAGGGACCTCCAGAGCTCAAAGCATTATACTCAGAGAGAAGTTGGTTGGGAGGAGAGCACCAGAGGTCACGGCATAATAGTCACAGAATTCTAGAAAAGTGGGCAAACTAGACAGAAACAGTCAAAAGTGTGTGTTTTATCATCAGTCCCATCCTCATTCTGGGGAGAAGTGGGCACGCTAGAGGAGAGGGATAGGCTGCAACTAGATCTAGACAGGTTACAGGGGTGGGCAGATGAGAACAGGATGGGTTTCAATACTGACAAATGCAAGGTGCTGCACCTGGGGAGGAAGAACCAGCAGCAGACCTACAGAAATGAATGTAGAGCCCATAAGGTTCCCCTGGGTCCATCCCAGACAAGGGTGGCAGCCCCTGTCGGACAGTACAAAAGCTGCCAGCAGATTGCCATCCTGGGGTTAAAGGCAGAAGTATGCAAGCAGCAAGGGTTTTTTGCGAGGGCAGAGTGATATCTTTTATTGGATGGACTGCCCAGCTGGGAGAAAGGAGACCTGAAGAAGAAAGCCTTGTGTTCAGTAGGTTGTCTAACTCCATCCCGGCTATGCAGCCGGTCCAAGCATCACAGCTCCAACATCACTCTAACACCAGCGATGACAGAAGGGGGCTCAGGTGCTCTGTGCAAGGCCGGTCTGCGTGCTCCTCTGCTCTCCCTGTCCCGTGGCCCTGAAGGAGTACAGGGCTCCCCAGGAGGCTGCCACCTTGGTGGCTGTGGGGAAATGCTGTGCTTAAGTCTAAATGGGCAGAGTCTCAGTGTCTATCTTGGTCTCGCGCTGAGGCAATCGTGAGTCAGGTCCCAGCACGGTGAAGAGGATGCTAGACACAGACCCTGCACCCCATGCAGGAGCCCAGGGCCCCCGAGCTGGAGGGAACGACTGGGGCCAACAGGGCAGTCGGGGGAGCAGGATGGTTTTAGGGGAAGTAAGGAGGGCAGTTTCCTTTGCTTCCAGATTATGGGGCCCCTGGTTTAGATCAGTAATGGTGACCCAACATTTGGTGGCAGGAGACGTGCCCCTCTGCCCAGGCCCCACATCTCTGTTGCTGGCTCTGCTGGGGAGAGTCCAGCAGGGCGTTACCAGCCCCATGACAGCACATGGGTCTGACCCTGCTTGTGTTGTGCGGGGAAGGCAACAGGGGTCACAGGGGCCAGGACGACCCCCAGCAGGCACTGCAAGCATGGCCAGGGCCTTGGACTGCACTCAGGATTGGGCCCATTCATACAGAACTGCCCTGTTTAGTATGCCTCTCTAGAGACAGAGAGGGACATGTGGTCAGTTTTCTGGGCATTTGCAATGAGGGCAGGGGTCAGTGAAACCAGTAAGAGGCATTTACCTTCATTGCCTTGCACTTCCCTGTGAAGAGAGAAAGAACAAGAATTAATTCGGAGCCCAAAAAACTTCCTGGTCCCATGCCAGACAACCGCAGCATCTCCCTGTCTGCCAATACAGGAGGTAAGTGCGAATTGCCATCTACTTAACAAGTATGTGAGTGGCAAAGACTTTTTGAGGATGGGGTGATTTCTCTTATTGGATGAACTGCACAGTTGGGATAAAGGACAACTGAAGAACAAAGTCCAGTGTTCAAGATCTTGTTTAACTTGATCCAAGCTATGCAGTTGGTCCAATAAAAGCTATCACCCCCTCCCATGCAGCCATGTCCCTGGGGCAAGTGAGGAGCTCCCTGTCCTGTGAGGGGTGTGACATGGAGTCAGGGCCTCCCTTCAGCTCAGGTCAGAGCTCTTGTCTCCTTCAGCTGCAATCTCTTTCCAATCAACTTTTCTTTTTCTTTTTTTTTTTTGCTAGAAACTGGCACAGAAACTCTTTAACACATCCCATGTGTGTGCGGCACTCAGCTTGCTCAGACTCCAGTTCAGACTGCAGGGCCGCTGGGGAGAGAAGGGCAAGAGAGGCGAGATGTCACCCTGTCGTGTCCCTGGGAATCATCCTCATGGTAACACACAAAACTGGCCTCAGACACTCACCTTTCTCTTTTCCCAGCTTTGATTGCAGAGTCCCTGGGGGAGAGAAGGGGGAGAGGTGAGATTTCTTCCTGTCTGGTTTGTAGTGAGGTTCCTGCCATGAGTAGGGTTGGCCTGTAGTGATGCACGTAAGGAGATGGGCTGACACAGACAGGTCTGTATTAGCTTCCCTGCACACCACATCCCTTTTGCCTGGGACTGACCTACTCCAGTGCATGGTTCAAATTACCCCACTATTTCCTGTCCTCTTTAAAGATCTGTTCCAAAGATCCCACTGCCCAGTCCCCTTTAACTCCTGCCCGTGTGGCAAGGGGTGACTGAAGCTCATGATGTAGCAGCGGGAGATTGGTCCAGGTGGGCTGATGCCCCTACTGGTACTGAAGGACCTCCCAGGTCAGGTTGGCCAGGACCATGGGGTGGTTGGTCCCACTTACTGGGATCATCAGGCATCTTTTACCCAACAAATCCTAGCCCCTACAGGTGTCCAAGGCATTGGTGGAGCCCTCATCTCTCCTGCTTTGGGGCAGAATACAGGTTTTACGGCTTGGTGAGTTTTTCTTCTCGAGGGAAACTGTCCCCAGGGTCACAGGTCTTTGTGGCAGTGCAGGGGAGGAGGGGGCAGGGGTGGATGTTATTGTGGCCGTTTGCCTAAATGCTCATTCTGTGGCTGCCTGTGCTCACAAGGGACTGGAGTCAGGGGCCCAGGTGGGCCTTCCTCTTCTGTGTCGCTGTGTCTCACTGTGGCAACACCCTTTAAGACGAATTATATATGGGATTCTTGCATGAGTGACCATAATATTAATGCGCAACCGGGGAACTGCAGCCCTGATCTCCTGGTGCACCAACCCCCTGTGTACTCACTGTGCAACTCTAGAAGGAAAAGCCAGAGCACACATGTGCAGCTGGGGCTGGTTGAGGTGGCTGTGGACAGTCCAGTCTGTGTGCAGTCCCATACTGTGTGCAGTCCCATACTGCACCTGCGCTGACCAGTGACTCTGGACGCTCAGCCTGAGAGGGTGTGAGAGTGGTTACGTGCTGAGCACCTGCCTTTGAATAACAGGCTCCATCAGTTGTCTCAGGTGGGCACCTAAACCTGAGGCACCCCCAGGCCTCCGTGGTTTCTGCAAACCTTGGGCAGCAGTTACTGCTTGACCCCAGCCTGTGCTCCCCCAGGCCCAGCTCTTGACTCAGCCACAAGCACCTTGGCCTGAATCTTGTTGTTGGTGAAACAGCCAAAGCCATGGGGCAGACCAGCTCCTAGCTCTGCGGGCTGAGTGTGCGAGTCTATCAGTCCAGTGGCGTGACCAGTGGGAGGCAAGTGCGAGCGAGCTCCAGGTTCAGGTTCAGAGGAGGCTCCAGAATGACAGCTCCTGGGGAGCCCACACTGCCACAGCAGCAGCCACAGCAAAAGGACACTGAGTGGTGGCAGCAGCAGGAGCAAGGGCCTTTAAATCTCCAGAGAAGGCAAGAAATGCACACAGGTGCATGCATGTACGTGCTCATACACACACACATGCAGACACTCTCTGGCATCTCTGCTCAGGGTAGACAAGTTTTCAGTTTTGCCTCAGTGACACTCCAGTGCTGCGAGGGGTTGGGGAAAGGTCAGGATGGGATGGCAGTCCCTCCACCCATCCCCATCTCTTCTCCTCCTCAGTCACAATGATGCTTCTTCCTGGTGACCACATGCAAAACGATGATCCCAGGGACCAGGACTGCCAGCACCCCCAGCAGGACAAGCCCCTTGGTTCGGCAGTAGGACAGCGATGGGGCTCCTGGATAGCTCAATACATGTGTAGGAGTTAGGTCAGCTTTTGTTAGGTCAAACAAAATCCATGGAGGCAGCTGGACCTCAGATTCCAAAGCACCTGGCTCCGGCCAGGCCAGAGGCAGCATGGGGACTCCCAGTTGCTCAGTCACCAAATTCCTGTCTAAGTGCTGATGTGTTCAGGGTCTGTAGAGCACACCCAGCGCGCGTGCGGCTGACACGAGCAGCACTGAGGTCAGGACAGAGCACAGCACCCAGCACCCGCTAGGCAGCCGCAAGTGTGGGACACATGGGAACAGCAGGCTGGAAAGCAAAGAGTGTCTTTTTGCAGCCCAGAGATGTGGGCGCTCTGGGGGCTCCCTGCTAAGAGCAGCATTTCCATCACTGTGTCATGGAAACAGTCCTGGCCTGACAGCCCGTGTGAGCCAGAAAGAAGCCCCGGCAGGCCCTCAGCATGACGACAATGGGCTGAAATCTCTACAGTTACAGAGGGATGCCCATGGAGGTCGTGGAGGCAGTCAATGCTGGTCATGAGGTTGGATGGAGAGAGAACTGGAGGGCAGCAAGTAGCAAGGGGGAGATTAAGATTATTTTGAAAAAAATATTATTAATTTTGTCACAATTTTTTCGTGATTAATTTTTGCTTGCTTGCTTGAACACTGGCTGCCTGGCACCTTGTATGGTGCATATCCTGGTGCAGGCCAGGGCAGGGCTACTCAGCTTGGCTGTGTCTGGTGCAGCTCCCAAACTCAGATGCTCCAAACAAGCTAAGGGTGCAGCAAAGGATTGTAGCCAGGACAAGCAGGGTCTGTAATGCCTCCTGACAAGTGCCCTGCCAAACGCACCCACCTGAAGCTTGTCCAAAAAGAGTGTGGACAAGTTGGAGAGCGTAAATGGCTGTGGGAACTGGGTTTATTGAGTTTGGAAAGGAGAAGACTGAGAAGGAATTTGATAGCAGCCTTTATCTGCCTGCAAGGTGGTTTCAAGGAGCACAAAGCTGGACTGTTCTCAGTGGCTACAGATGACAGAACAAGGTGCAATGGGCTCAAGGTGCAGCAATGGAAGGTTAAACTGGATGTTAAGAAAACCTCTTTGATAGAGGAAGCCAGTGAACATGTCTATAATACCTTTTCACCTGTGCCTTGGTTAAGGAACACCAATTTTACCCCAGGTGGGATTTCAACCCACAATTCCTGGCTTCAAAACCAGGGCCACTGGGGCTCCTTGAACACCTGCTTCCCAAAGGATGGGGTTCCCTGCCTGCGCCCATGCGTAGTGAAAACAATGGTGGACAACGAATGCTTTTCTTCTGGCACTGCATAAGGACTGCCATTTACTGGGTCACACCATAGATCCTGCATGCCCAGCCTCCCGTGTCACACGGTGCTAGACAGTGGATGCTAAAAGGCAGGGCAAACTGGGTCAGACCAGGGTATTTTGCATGGTTCCTCTTCCACTTGCAGCCTCCAGGGTTTAGGGTCTAGGAAGCTGTGATTCAGAGGCTGTTTGCACTAGAAGCAGCTCCTGGGTGGCACCATGCTGTCACGGACGGCAATGCGCTTCTCTTCAACCCCAGAAGCCAAGTTCCTCTCCTGCTCGCTGACCACCTGCTCCTGCTCGCCCACCTCTGCTGCTCACATGCCTCCCTCTCCTGCTCCTGCCACCTGATGCCAAACCTGCAGGTTGGCCAGCCACTCCTCCATGATGGTGCCCAGCTTGCCCAGCAGGAGGCTGCTGTCTTATGTCTGGTGCTGGTGGAGACGGTGCATTCAGAGGGTCTGGTCAGCTGTTTGAGCATGCCAAGGGGTGCCCAACCCACCATGCCCTGCTGCTGCTGATTGCAATGATGCCCCGGGTGCATGAGAACCTGTTGCAGGGCTCTGTGCTTCCGTGGTGCCCCGGGCAATCCCACACTTCCCCGCAGTGTGCATCGCTGCCTGGAGGGGTACTTCTGCCTGTGATATGAGGCCCTGACCCCCGCAGCTGAGGTGGAGATCACCAGAGCCATCAATGAGTTTCTCTGCACATGACAGCAGGGGACAGCGAGGCCAGGCAGGGAGAGAAGAAGAGGGGAGGGCTGGGAGGGGATAGGAAGGGAGCCTGTGTGGGGCACCTAGAGCCAGACCTGCAGCCAGGTGTGGGCCTGGGAGGTGGCATGGGCACTGGTGGCCGCAGTGCCTCCCACCCGTCAAAGCCATCCTCCACACAATGGGCTTACTAGCTGGGCATGATAGGCAGTCTTGGCAGGTGGCCTTGGCGCTTGGTGGTGGGAGGTGGTCTGGCTGCTTGGGGGGGGCTGGGTGGCAGAGGCCCACCGTCTGCCACACAGCCACTGACCCCCTCCAGGAAGGAGCTGGAGTTGGCCATGGGCTGTGTCCTCCCTGGCCTGTCCTCTGCACTCTGGCTGTGGGGAAGATGTCAACGGAGATAGTTAGGTCCAAGGATGTGATCGTCATGGGTGACCTAAACTTGCCAGACATGTGCTGGGAGGAGCAGACAGCCAGGTCTGGCCTCTCACGCAGGTTGTTAACTGACATACAGGACCTCCCCCTAGCCCAGGCTGTGCACAGCCCCACCAGGGGAGACGCCTTGTTGGATTTGGTCCCGGCCACAAGCGATGACCTGGTACGGGGTCTGCGGGTGCTCGACCACCTGGGCGACAGCGATCACTGTCTGCTGGCATTCACCATCCAGCGCAAGGTGGCGAAAGCCTCCAGCAAGGCAGCAGCCCTCGACTTCAGGAGGGCAGATTTCAATGAGGTAAGAGGACTAGTGGGGGAGGCACTGAGGTCCCAGAGCTGGAGGGAGTTGAGTGTCCAGGAGGAGTGGTTGCTCCTTAAGGAGATGATCCTCCAAGCTCAAAGGAAAGTAATCCCTACACGAATCAAAGGGGGCAAGAGGGCGCAAAGGCCCCCATGGCTCACCAAAAGCATCCAGGAACGTCTCCAAACAAAAAAGGAGGCGTACACCCATTGGAAGGGAGGGGCCAGCACAAGAGAGGGCTATACCTTGGTATTTCGGGAATTTAGGGGGGCGGTCAGGAAGGCCAAGGCGGAAATGGAGCTGGGACTAGTGACCCAGATCAAGGACAACAAGAAGTCCTTTTTCAAATACATAGCGTGGGCAAAAGAAGGTGCCAAGTAACGTGGGGACTCTGCAGGACATGCTAGGAAATCTGGGCATCTCGCCTGATGGTAAAGCTGACATATTCAACAATTTCTTTGCCTCCGTATTTCTGAGGAGGGACCCAGATATCTCCCCCACTGGCCCCCCCGAGGGCCCTGTGGGTGGTACACACAGGCCGAGGGTTAATGGGGACCTTGCCAGGGAACTTCTGGAGGGACTGGATGTATTTAAATCCTCAGCTCCTGATGATCTCCCCCCAGAGTGCTGAAGGAACTAACAGGGGTCATTGCGGGACCTCTGGCACAGCTCTACCAGCACTCATGGTGCTCAGGCGATGTGCCGGAGGACTGGAAAAAGGCCAATCTCGTCCCCATCCTCAAAAAAGGGAGGAAGGAGGACCCAGGAAACTATAGGCCCGTGAGTCTTACCTCGGTCCTGGGGAAGCTTTTCAAAAGAATTATCCTGGCACATGGCCGGGAAGGGCCGGCAGGGGAGGTTATGCTCAGGGGCAACCAGCATGGGTTCATTAGGGGCAGGTCTTGTCAAACCAACCTGGTGGCCTTCTACGACCAGATCACTAAGTCCTTGGATGCAGGTGTTGCAGTGGATATAGTCTTTCTGGACCTGGGAAGGAAGAACCAGCGGCACACCTATAGGCTGGGGAACTCACTTCTCGTCAGTGTTGACACAGAAGAGGATCTTGGAGCCATCATTGATGCCACAATGAACATGGGCTGACAGTGTGGGGATGCGGTCAGAAAGGCCAACCATACCTCATTGTGCATCCACAGATGCATCTCAAGTAGGTCCAAGGAGGTGATCCTCCCCCTCTATGCGACACTGGTCAGGCCGCAGCTGGAGTACTGCGTCCAGTCCTGGGCGCCGCACGTCAGGAGGGATGTGGCCAATATGGAGAGGGTCCAAAGGAGGGCTACTCGCATGATCAGGGTCAGCATAGCAGGCCCTACGAGGAGAGGCTGAGGGACCTGAACCTGTTCAGCCTCCACAAGAGAAGGCTGAGAGGGGATCTAGTGGTAGTCTACAAACTCGTCAAGGGGCACCAGCAGGCATTGGGGGAGTCCCTGTTCTCACGAGCACTCCCGGGAGTTACAAGAAACAACAGACACAAATTAGCGGAGGGAAGATTCAGGCTAGACATTAGGAAGCACTATTTCACTGTCAGGGCGGCTAGGACCTGGAACCAACTTCTGAAAGAAATGGTGCTGGCTCCTACCCTGGGGGTCTTTAAAAGGAGGCTGGACGAACATCTGTTTGGGGTCATTTGACCCCAGTGCTCTTTCCTGGCACGGCAGGGGGTTGGACTAGATGATCTCCTCAGGTCCCTTCTGACCCTACCAACTATGAAACTATGAAACCCGGGCGCCAGCACTGGATGAGGAAGCCATGGGCAGGGAGGACACTGCCACGGGTGCTGCTGGCCTGAGGGCTCTTGTCTGGGTCTTCTCTGCAGGTCTGGGCTGCTGCAGGGGCTTTCACAGACCTTCTGTGCTTGAATATATATGATGCCCATGGCCTGGGTCCCTGCGAGTGAGGATGCTGGGCAGCTCCTGCATGCAGGGCATGGGCCTGCGGGCTACTCTGGACCACCTGTTGTGCTCAGTGACCACCATTCATGGCAGCCGCGCAGCCTTCACTTTGACTCTGGACTGCTTCCCGGAGTGGTCGTGCCTACGCTGTCCCACGGAGGCTGCCACCTCCTCAAAGATAAGAGCAGTGGCCCACCTGCCCTGGAGAACTGCTGCTGCACCTCGGCATTGCCCCAAATCACCAGAAGGTCTGTGGTCTCTTCTGCTGCCCAGTTGGGGCCAAGGACTGAGCGCCTCGGGGCAGGGAAGCTGCCATGTCCACGGGACTCCCCTGCCAGGGACTTCAGGCAGATGCCCCACGAGGTCCCCAGAGCAAGGCCAGGGGCTGGCCCGAATGCTGGAGCCAGAACGTACCCGCACCACAGGGACACAACGCTCAGGGGCCAGGGAGCAAACAGGCAGGGGTGGCAGAGAAGTCATCCTTGCCCCATGTTTGGAGGGAGTCTCAGCCAGGGCACTCCAACAAGCATTAAATCTAGTACCGACCTCAGCCTCTCACTCAGTTTCTCTCTCTCTTTCGGTCCATTTCGAGATGACTTTTCCTCTTGGTGGTTTCCTACCCATCCTTGATCTGTGACCCATTAAATGCATTTGGAAAAGTCCAAATCAAAAAACCCTATTTCAGAAAGGATGCCCCTGGAATCTGGATTGTGGCGCTCAGCGCGGCTCCTGGGATCTAGTTTCCTTTCTCTTGGGCCTGGCCCAGACGACTGCAGAGAACCTGTAAAACATGAGACAGTTTCTTGACAAGAAGAACAGCATTCAGAAACATGCATTTCCTATGAAGAATCGGGGTTTACATTGCACAGGGCTGCAGTTGCACATAGAAACAGGGAAGAGACCTCACTCTTTCTGATCTTTCCCCACTGTAAACACTGCACTGATCCTGCAGCTGAACCCATTTCTTGTTCATTAGAGACAGGTTTAGATGCTATAGCAAAATGAGGGGTCTACCAAAGTCTCAAGGGGTGGGGAAAAGGAGCCAGCCAGCTACATATTGACACAAGGACCAATCCTGCTCCAGTGGTAGAAAAACATTGCCTCGCAGGGAGATGTAAAGACACAGACACTGCTAGGGTTTGAACCCAGGAACTCCTATTTATGAGACAAGTGTTTTAACCAACTAAGCCACAGTGCCCATGGTGGTATAAAACCATCCCCCCTCTCACTCCTGTGAAGAGCACTTGTTTGCTTTGGGAATCAAGGCAGAAGTGTTTTGTACAGGCTAAACAAGTTGGTGGTGGGGGCAGGCTGGCGGGGGAGGAGGCAAATGCTTCACAAAAATGACCAGAACATGGGGCCTGGGGTTCACGTTTCTGTCTCCCAGCCCCAGGGAGCCAACACGACTCCATGAGTCCCACCTGGCAGCTGCACACCCAATCCCAGCAGGTCCCAGCCGTCTCCTTTGTATCAGCGGTTCCCTCCGCACAGACCGCTGCCCAAGATGCACGTTCCTGAATCCATTCTCCAAGGCCCAGGCAGAGTCTGCAGGAGTCCACGCGTGCTCCTGGTGTCATCCTCACGTCTGGCACAAATGCCAGGGCAGCACTTTCCTGTGACTTGATGGAAGACCAAGCGCTGGCTCCAACTTCACAGTAGCTCCAACGTCACAGGAGTGTGTCACCATCGCAAAAAGCACCAGGGACCATCAGCACGTGATTTGATAAAATGACACGCCTGGTTCAACAGCTGCGTGGGTTAATCCTCACTCAAACAAGCCACTGCAGGCAGTGCCGAAGCACCGAAGTTTGGCACCCAGGGCAAAGCCTGCAGCAGCAGCCCACCTGTGCCCTGTGCACAGATCCAGGGGGGCACACCCCTCCTCTCATGCTTGCCGGGTGTGCACGCAGCAGTGGGAGCGACCCTTCCCCTGTCCCTATGCCCCCGCAAATAAGCCACTCACAGCTCCATCCCAAGTCCCATCCCAGCTGGGCAGCACCTGTTGGTACCCCCCTTACTACGACGTCCCGGTCGGTCGCCCCACTCACCCCCACCCTTGCTACAGCACTGACTGCAGGCTGCTTTTTCCAGTCAACACCTTGCAGGGACCATGAGATACTTCATAGCTCTTCTTCACCAGACTTTCTTCAGAAGATGTTTTCCATGATCAGTGTGGTCATAGCTTCTGATGAAGTTGGTTGCTGCCTAGGAAAGCATGTACATTCCTTATAGAGCTAAGTCCTTCCAGCTCCAGTGGCCCACTGGAGATGGTGGTGGAGTCTTAAACCAGGGTGCATGGGTTCAAGTCCCACGGGGAAAATTGTATTTAGCTACGTGTCATTGAATGAGTCGGTCTCACAAAGGCTTTGTGTTGGTACTATTTTGCTCCAAGTCTATGCTCAGATTTTAATCAACAAAGGGTGGCTATTGTATTCCTCTTAACACTCTTGAATAAATTTTTCCCTAACTAGGACTCAAACCCAAAAACCCCTAGCACCAAAATAGAGTGCTTTGTCCACTAGGCCACTAGAACCGCTTGAACAAAACCAGCACACACACGCAAATTTATTGCCATATAAACCAGTGTCCATACCTCTCAAATGCCCCAAAATCCCTGCTAAGGGATGTGAGTGACTGGGGGAGGCAAAGAAAGTTTGCTTACTTGCAAGGGTCGTGCTGGGAGCGGTGGAAGGATATGATGCCAGCTCTCCTCGCAAGAGCGAGGCTAGTGTCCTCTTCAGGGGTGCAATAGGTCAATATGTGGTACGGACAGATAGTGCACCTGTGGCCTAGGTGTTTTTGGAAAGGCTGGACGGGGGGTAACACATATTGTGGGTTAGATGTTTGCAGCTGCATTCGGTTTATGCACTGCTCTGTGAAACAACCCCTTTGGCCCTGGCGTACTTCTGTGGCCTAAGCTGCACTGCAACACAGGATGCAGCGTTTGTCTCCTGCCTGCAGGAACTGAACAAACTGCCCCCAAACACATGGGGAGCAAGTGCCACTGGCCTCATGCTAAACACAGAAGCATCTCAGCACCTTAAAGTGCCTGAAGCTGAATGCGGAGGCTGCTTCCCAGTGCTGCAGTAGATGTTGCAGAGTGAGGGAGGGCTGAACAGGCTTTTTTCCCCCTCTTCCAGGGTGTGGATCAAGGGGAGGGCTTGGTCAGAGTGGGTAGCAACATTCCCCTAGTAGGTAGCTGCGCTGAACTGCACAGGAAATGCCTAAGAATGCATCACACTTCTTCAGCAAGGGGAGGTGTCCTGGGTGGGAGATATCCTAAGTGCAATAGCCCTTAGAAAGAGTTAAAGGGCTTAGCTAAGTCTTCATACTTGTGTGCGCGTGTGGACGTGTGTGTGCGTGTCTTCATACGTGTGTGCGCTGTGCTGTGTGTGTGGGAAGAGCTTCACCCATTCCTGCAGTCTGGTTCGATACCAGCAGATGCATACAGGGGAGAAGACATATAATTGCTCTGACTGTGGGATGAGGCTCACCCGCTCCTTCAACCTGGCTGGACACAAGTGTATGCACACAGATGAGGAGCCAAATCAGTACTCTGAAAGCGGGAAGAGCTTTACCCAGTCCTTGCACCTGGCTGCACACCAGCAGATGCATACAGCAAAGAAGCCATATCATTTCCCTGAATGTGGGAAGAGCTGCACCCAATCCTCCAGCCTGGCCACCCCCAGCACATCCACACAGGGGAGAAGGCACAGCAGTGCTCAGAGTGTGGGAAAGAGATTCAGCCAGTCCTCCAGCCTGGCCAGGCACCCATGCGTGCACGCAGGGGAGAAATGACATGAGTCCTCTGTGTGTGAGGATAGCTTCCACAACTCCCCCCCAGCCAAATACCAGTGCATCAGCACCCCAAAGCATCCCTAATTCTGCCAGAAGTGGAGGGAAGGCTTTTGGATGCAGACCTGCTCGGCTCCCACCAGGGGCTGCATTCAGGGAAGCAGCCTCCTGCTGCTGGCGTGTAGAAAATCGTATGTAGTCTCTGGGCATCGTAAGGCATCGCAGAGCCCAAAGGACCCAGTGGCTGGTCCCCAGCATTTGATATGGGGCAGGGGCTAATAGGAAACACCTCAGGCAGAGATGAGCCCAGACACCGGGGAACCTGCGAGGGGATGACCTTCGTATCAGATTTGGATACGAGGCACTTGGGGGTGCCTTCCCTATCAGTCTCTGAAAGTAGCCGCCCCCCCATGCAAGGAGAAGAAGCACCTTCTCGAGACGGTGACCTCCTCAAGACACCCAGCTCCAAATGCCCCCAGGGCCTGCCTCTGGCCATCTCCTGTGCCCATCGGGTCTGCAAGAAGCTGCTGCTGCCATTCCCTGAGCCCAGTCTGGCAGGTTTTGCTTCTCAGCCTCTCTCCAGTACCCTGTACCCCTGGGTGCCTGCTGCTCCCCTGCCCTCCTGCCCTTTGCAGCACTCTGTAATGCAGTCTCTGCTCAGAAAGCCCCAGCACTGAAGACAGTATCCCTGTGGCTGGGCTCTCTGCCCTCTCCAGAGCTTTGAGTCCAAAACCAACCAGCCAGTGTCCATAGCCCTTTGTAGGGCAGATCTCCCTACCACCTCCCAGCCCCTTCCCTTGCCAAGGATTCACCATTGTGGAATCAAAAAAATATATGCCTTAAACTTTGATCATTTGAGTTATAAGATGACATAACCGCTTTGTGGAGAATTGCTGAATCTGTACAGTAGAACAGATAAGGGAAAGTGTTTGTTCTTTGTAACTCCTCTGCAACTGCTTCACTCACCGCAGCCTTGAAGGTAGCAAAAAGCATGTACAACTCTGATTTCCAGGTGCAAGAAGGAAGTTTGTGAACTAACCTCGCCTCCCCCATAAGTTCCCATCCTGATTACAGCAAAGAAGTAATGACGTAATGTTTATAGCCGCTTTTTATGCTAATTTCACTATATGATCACGTGAGTTGTAAGCAACTGTTAAAAAGTATATAAGCCTCCTGATTTTGCTCTTGGGGGGGGACCCCTTCCAAGTGCTTGGGAAATCCATGTCACTTTGGAATCCCCCCTACAGCTGTAGTTTCTTTTGAATAAAAGCTTCTGCTGACCTGACCCAAAAGTGTGCTGCGTGTGTTTCCACGACAATTCCTGGTGCCGTGACTCGGATCCAGAACACATGCTGAGGAAGGAGGACTGCAGACTGCCCTCCCCCCCGAACCCCGAGGCACCAAACTTGAGAGGTAAGAGACCTAATTCAAAATCTCTATTGGGGTTTCAGAGGAGGACTGCCTGTAGGCTCCCAACTTGGCCGTGGTAACTGGATCTGAACCTTGTTAAAACAGGTCAGTCTGAACCTTACTACCGGCTAAAATTTTCTGTCTGGTAAAGGATCCAATTTTGTGTCTGGTAACGTACGTTTTTGTGGTAAAAATATAGCATAATCTATACATCCTGCTTTTATAATTGCATCTGCATATTATCACAATTGCTTTTGCTAAGGCATGTAGGCTAATGATAGATTTACGAGTAGCACTAAACTTCTGCAGACAGAGCCAGGAACAGATGCAATAAATTACTCCTTACGAGAGATAAGAGAAGAGGGACAGGGAAAGATGCTGATGTGAAGAGATCAGACCCTGACCGAAGGATGATCGAGGGGGGCTTAAGAACTGCCCCTGGGAGGGGATTTAAGATGTAAATGAGACATGTATGTAAACCGTCATAGAACATGTAACTGCTAGACATACGATGCAAGATGTAATGCTAAGTCTGCCAATAATTGCACGACACATTGAAATCTATTGTTTACGTTGGCTATAAAAAGAAGTTTCAGACACAGTTTGGGGTCGACTCTGATTTGAGCGGCTCAGCTCCCTGGTCGATCTGTTTGCAAACAATAAATTTGAAATTGGACCTAGCCTGTGTGTGTGACTCTCTCCTGGGGGTGGATTGGACAAGCCTCCAGGGGCACGAAACTAGCAGTTTGTGCAACAATTTGGCGAGCCAGCCAGGAGAGGCCGTTGGCCCACCCCGGGGTCAACGACGAAAGCGGCAAAGGTGTCTGTGAAGTGCGCACCAGACTGCTTTTGGAGTCTGTCACGGTCACTGGGAACGTGAGTCGGGACACCCGGGAGGTTAAAGGCTCTCCACTGAATGAGTCACCCAGGCTGAGCAGGGTCCAAAGAGACGGCGCCAGGGTGTTGGCAGGAGTAAGTATTCGCTTTCCTTGTGTCACTTGAGTAGTCTTTCAGGGATTTTTGGAATTTTGGATATTGGTTTTAGTGTTCAGCATAGAGGTCTGAACATTAGCCCCGGGGACTTTGTTCATTTAGAAACATGAGCCGCTGACCAGGTCTGGGACTAAGCCTGAGTCTAGCCGCCCCGATTCTGCCTGACAAGGTAGTGTCGAACGCAAGGGGGCTCAGCTGGAACCTTGTGACCCAATGGACAGGGATCTGAGTGATTTTGTATATTGGTTGACACAATGGGTTCGGGTAGCTCCCGGGAAGAAAGCTCTGCAACCCCATTAGGATGCATGCTAAGAACATTTAGTAAGTTCAAAGGAGATTACGGAATAGAGATGTCAAAGGACAGATTGATTACTTTCTGTCAATTGGAATGGCCATCATTTGGAGTAGGATGGCCGGATGTCGGTTCTTTTGATGTGAAGTTGGCTAATGCAGTGTTAGGTGTGATAACAAGGGACAGTCATTGGGATCAGTATCCGTATATAGATTGCTGGGTGAGTGCTGTGATGAATCCCATTCCCCCATGGATTCAGAAGTGTAAAGGAAAAATGTGTAAGATGTTATTGGCAAAAGACGCTAGGAGAAAGCCCCAAGTCCTCTCTGATTCTGGTAGTGAGGGAGATCTGGCTCAGGGACTAAGGCACAGGAACGAAGCCCGGTCACCGGCCAGTACAAGCACCGGAGATCAGAAACCATCACCGTCACAAGAATCTGGCCCTAGTGCTCCGGAAAAAGGAGACTCAAAGAGCACCCCAGAATCGGCACCCCCATATGAACATGAAGGGAAAGGTGACTCACCCCTGCAAGAGCCCGACCCGGCTCAGTCCTGGCTACCAGGCCACTGGTCCCCAGCATGGTGTTCACCCCTCTGGAATGGATGGGCAACAGATAGACCCCCTCGTTTATCCCGTAACCCAGCCCCCAACTATCAGTGTCCCATGAGAGAGGTATTGATAGGGGAAAGGGACACCTCCTTTGTTTATGTGCCTTTCAATACGTCAGATTTGTTCAATTGGAAAAATCAGAATCCCTCTTTCAGAGAGGATCCCGAGAAAATGCAAAACTTGTTTCGGTCAGTAGGGCAGACTCACCGCCCCACCTGGGCTGATGTTCAGATGATGTTGCATACCCTTCTGACCTCAGAGGACAGAGGTCATAAAGATAGTCAGAAATTGTTTGCCTTTGAATGGGAAGACCCAGACATGTATCATAAGACTCAATTGTTATGGACAGTGTTGCCCCAGGGATTTGTCTCATCCCCTCATATCTTTGGAACAGCATTGCAAAAAGACTTGGAGCACTGGAAAGAGAGACACCCTGAGGTGGCGCTGCTGCAGTATGTTGATGATTTATTGATAGCAAGCCCTGATGTGCAGACGGGAAAAAGAGCAACAGAATCCTTGCTGAATACCCTGGGAAAGAAAGGGTATAAAGTGTCATGGGAAAAGGCTCAAATTTGTCAGCCAAAGGTCACCTTTTTGGGTTATGAGATTGAGGAGGGGGCTCGGACTTTGAGTAGAGATCGAATTCAAGCAATACAGGATATGCCTGCCCCCAAAAATCCCAAAGAGCTGCGAGCTTTCCTGGGCCTAACTGGGTTTTGTAGACTGTGGATTCCTGATTATGGGGGAAAAGCCAAACCCCTATATGAGTCCCTCACAAAAGAGGGTCTCACAAATTGGAAATGGACTAAGGAAAACCAACATGCATTTGAGTTATTGAAAGCTGCCCTCTTGCAACCCCCAGCACTGATGATTCCAAATGGGCGCAAGCCCTATAGACTGTATGTGCATGAGAATAAAGGGGTGGCCTCAGGGGTCTTAACTCAACCAGTAGGCCCAACTTGGAAGCCCATGGGCTACTACTCCAAGGTCCTAGACCCGGTAGCGAAGGGATGGCCTGCATGTTTAAGGGCTGTCGCTGCCACAGCTACTCTTGTGGAGGAGGCCCAAAAGATTGTTATGGGAGCGGATATGGAAATACATACACCCCATGGGATTCCCCAGATCCTCGGAGGAGAGGGAGGGAAATTTTTAAACCCCTCCAGACAATCCAGATATGAAATCTTTCTCCTATCTAATCCAGGCCTCACCTTCAAGCACACCACTGCTTTGAACCCAGCAACCCTGATGCCAGAACCGGGACCTCTGTGCCATGATTGCTTAGAGGTATTGACTCAGACAGTACTAATTCGTCCTGATTTGACAGACGACCCACAGGAGGAGTTCTTCGTAGATGGTTCAAGTAGTGTAATACATGGCGTGCGGCATACGGGGTGTGCTGTGGTAACCTTAACTGAGACTGTATGGAAAGAAAAACTCCCTGCAAATTGGTCAGCACAGGCAGCGGAGCTCACTGCCCTGACACGTGCATTGGTATTAGGAAAAGACAAAAGAGTGAACATTTTTACAGATTCGCGCTATGCCTTTGCCACTGTACATGCCCATGGGTTGTTGTGGAAAGAACGTGGGTTCATCACGGCCTCTGGACAAAAGATTGCAAATGGGCCACAGATTGTAACGCTATTGGAAGCCCTCCGGCTACCGAAAGAGGTGGCCGTGGTGCATGTTAAAGCCCATGGCAAGGCTGCAGACGAGCGCCAGAGAAGGGGAAATTCCTAACATGTCCCAGTCCAAACATGGAACGGGTGGAATTTTGATTGGTTTATATCCTGGCTCCCTAATTTTGGATGGTTAAGGGGAGCATTCTTAATCTTTTGTCTGCTAATGTTGATACTTTGTTTGATTCCCTGTATTATACCCTGCATCATGGCTCTTGTGAGACGAACAGTACAGTCGGTCATCAACCGAGAGATGTTGGTGCATTATCAGAAGTTAGCCATAGCTGAAAATTATTAAAATTAGAGTTAGAAAGCATCTTGAGGGGGGAATAATTGTGGTAAAAATATAGCATAATCTATACATCCTGCTTTTATAATTGCTTCTGCATATTATCACAATTGCTTTTGCTAAGGCATGTAGGCTGATGATAGATTTACAAGTAGCACTAAACTTCTGCAGACAGAGCCAGGAACAGATGCAATAAATTACTCCTTACGAGAGATAAGAGAAGAGGGACAGGGAAAGATGCTGATGTGAAGAGATCAGACCCTGACTGAAGGATGACCGAGGGGGGCTTAAGAACTGCCCCTGGGAGGGGATTTAAGATGTAAATGAGACATGTATGTAAACCGTCATAGAACATGTAACTGCTAGACATACGATGCAAGACGTAATGTTAAGTCTGCCAATAATTGCACGACACATTGAAATCTATTGTTTACGTTGGCTATAAAAAGAAGTTTCAGACACAGTTTGGGGTCGACTCTGATTTGAGCGGCTCAGCTCCCTGGTCGATCTGTTTGCAAACAATAAATTTGAAATTGGACCTAGCCTGTGTGCGTGACTCTCTCCTGGGGGTGGATTGGACAAGCCTCCAGGGGCACGAAACTAGCAGTTTGTGCAACATTTTATTTAGGGAGAAAGTGTTTGAGGCACCTTCATCCAACAGCACATCGGGCTTGTAGTTAATTAACTAATGCGGTGTGGGGGAGGAGGTCTGGCTGACTGAATGAATGCATGCGTGTGTGTGTTTAGAAATATGAGCCACTGACCAGGTATGAGACTACGGTTGGGTTCAGCCGCCCCAATTCTGCCTGACAGGGCAGTTTTGGAAGCAAGGGGGCCCAGCTGAAACCTCGTGACCCAGTCACAGGGTGTCTGAGTGATTTTGTCTTTTCCAAACCCCTTGTCCCAGTAGCTTCTGCCGAGAGCAGGAGTGAAAGGGTCCCTCTTGTGTTTCCCTCCCCATTTCCATTGTATGAGCCGGTGTTGGGTCAGAAGCCTTTTGTCTGGGCGGTGAAAAACTGCAGGGCAAGGCACTGAGCGGCCCGAACATCCTAAATAAGCCTATCCTACATGTCCCTGTGTGACTGAAAATGGGAATAAGTCAGTCTAAACAAGTTCCTGTCCCCCCTAAGGGGACTCTGGCGTACTTTACGTACACACACTATTCTCCCGAGGCTTGCAAGTACCTGGAGAAGTGGAACTGGTATACTAGGGATGATCCCGTGAAGTATTTTCCACAAGAAGGAACATTTGATCAGGATAAAATAGTGCACCTAAAAGAGGCTTTAGAGTCCCATGGATCCAAAACATCACAAAACCAGTGGGACGCGTTCTTTTATTGGTATGATGAAATGTCCAAAAGGCGGACAGAATCTCAAACTATGAGTCTAAAAGACTCTCAAGAAAAATTAAAACAGCAGTTAAAAGCTGTCCGGGAGAAATTGGCTGCTCCCCCAAATTACTCGCCGGCCACCCCTCCGATGTATCCAGCATTGCCCGGGGCGCCCCCACCACCGGAGCCAGCAGAGGATATCCTTGACCTTTGTTCGAACCCTGCTCTCCTGGGACTCCCACAACAGCAACAACCGGTTCAACATCAGGCTGCAGCCCAGGCTAGTAACCCATTAGCTGAAGCTCCTTCAGTAAATTCATCTACGGAGCTTAATAGTCCGGACTCGTCCACCATACCTGCCACTCAATCATCACCAGTGTGGCAATTTACTCCTGGGTCACAACCCACCACAGGAGTATTTAGAAGAATGGGAATAGGCATGGAAAGATCTCCCATCAATCTTAGATCCCTAGCTGCACAAGTTTACCCCCTAAGACAAATGCCAGGCAAAATATAGTAACTGCATGCACCCTGGACTCCAAGTATCTCTACAATTTAACTCAAAAATTCCCCAAAATCAGGGAAGACCCAGAAAAATGTCAGGAAGAATTGCAGACTGTTATAAATTGTTATAATCCAACATGGGCTGACATTAATCAGCTCATGCAATCCATTTTGCCCAAGGAAACTATGCTGCGTCTCTACGCTGCCTGTACTTGGCCAGATCAAAACCCAGGGATTGGCCAAGACTTTATTGACAAGAGAAATGCTTTGGTACAGGCAGTTCTCACAATTTGCCCAAAAAAGGCAGACTGAACCAAAATAAATACCTGTAAACAAAACAAAAATGAACACCCCGGTGACTATTTGGAACGCCGCAAACAGGCATTTGAACAGTATTCAGGAATGGATGACCCTGTTAGAAATGCTAAACAAGCAATAGTGGCAGCATTCGTCCAGGGACTTAACCCTAAAATTGCTGAGAAAATTCAAACAGTAATTACTGGCTGGGAAACTAAAGATTTGACTGAAGTCCTTGCTGCGGCTAACCATTTTCATAACAAATTGGAACGGTCTAAAGACAATGCCGAGTTTAAGTTAATGGCCTTACAGATTTCTCAGTTGCAGGGTCCAGGTAGAGGAAGGGGATGAGGACGGGGAAGGGGATGCCCGGGTAGATTCAGAGGAAGAGATAGATCCTCGGGCCCACAAAACCCAGGCTATGGGAACCAATGTCATTATTGCAAGCAAGAAGGAGATTGGAAATCAGAATGCCCCAACCGCCCCGGCCAAGGACCCAGCCCCCAGCCCCCACCTCCTCTTCTTGTCAATTTTCCCAGTGTTGAATAGGACAGCCTGAGAGACAGTGACATCATCGCTCCTTTGCTTGCTACTGACCAATCTGGTCCATTTGTTGAATGCCTTATTTCTGGTAAACCTGTCTCCTGTCTTGTCGACACCAGAGCATCCCGCTCCACGCTAAAGGCTTCTGAGTTTCCTTTCCTACCTTATTCTCCTGAAACTGTAAATGCTATAGGTATAGGCGGACAACATATCCCACATCCCGTCTCTGAACCTGTCTCAATATCTATTGGCCCTTTGTCTGAAAATCATGCCTTTCTTCTTAGCCCCTGTGCACCTGTCAATTTTCTTGGTAAGGATTTGCTGTGTAAACTGGGATGAGTGATTTATTGTAGCCCAGATGGTGTTTACCTTGAGGTACCGGAACATAGGGAAACCGAGCTTGTGGCTTTGCTAACCCAGGAGTACTCTGATCCTGACACTTCCTACTTTCAAGAGGAACTGTTGGCACGAGTACCTCCACAGCTGTGGTCCACACATGCGAATGAAGTGGGGCACATGCTGAGTGCTGAACCAGTGCATATCACCTTGAACCCTGCCAAGCCACTTCCTCGTGTCCCACAGTACCCCATCTCAAAGGAAGCTGAGGAAGGGATCAAGCCTGTCGTTTCCTCACTCCTTGAGCAAGGGATTATTGTCCCAATACGATCCCCTTGTAACACACGTATCCTACCTGTCAAGAAACCTGGTAAAGATACGTATCGCTTTGTGCAAGACCTTTGAGCTGTAAATGCCGCTGTTTTACCTGCTTTCCCTGTGGTCCCTAACCCTGCCACTATTCTTTCCTGTATCGCTTCAGATGCTACATATTTCACAGTAGTGGACCTTTGTTCTGCTTTTTTCTCTATCCCAGTTCATAAGGATAGCCAGTATCTGTTTCCATTTACTTATCAGGGATTCCAATATACCTGGACAAGACTCCCTCAGGGATATACAGAGTCCCCCACCCTGTTTTCCCAGATCCTAAAAAAGGATTTGGATCCTATCATGTTCAAAGGGGGGGGGGGGGTCCATGTGGCGGGCCAGTAGGGGGCGCTCCTGCATTGAGCCACCCACCTCCCTGCGCCCGACCACCTTCCAGACTCCGAGTGCCTCCCTGGGGTGCCTCCCGTCTGACCGACCCCTTCCCTGGAGCACACCCACTAGCCTACATGACCGGCTCCTCCAGGTCCTCCAGTGTTCCCTCAACAGAGGGAACCCAGAATACCATCTCCTTTCTGTCATAGTAGGGTTTAAGCATGTTCACGTGAACTGTCTTAGGTTTTCTACCCTTAATAGCCACTACATAGGTCACATCATCCAGTCTGTCCAGGACAGGATGAGGACCTTCCCAAGCACCTTGCAGCTTGTCTGTTTTTAGTGGTAGGAAAATCTTCACATTATCACCCCACTCAAAGGTACGTAAGCGGGCCTTCTCATCATACCAGGACCTTTGCTTCTCCTGGGCCTGTCCGAGGGAGTCCCGTGCCACCTTCATCATGTCAGTCAGTTTCTGACGAAAGTCAAGCACATACTCCACCACGGAGGTCTTTGTGGAAGTGATCTTCCCTTCCCACTCCTCTCTCACCAAATCGAGAGGACCTCGAACTCGCCTCCCGAACATCAGCTCGAAGGGCGAGAACCCAGTGGACTCCTGGGGCACCTCCCGGTAGGCAAAGAGCAGATGCGGCAGTTTCTCATCCCAGTCATTGGGGTTGGAGTCCACATAGGCCTTGAGCATCCCTTTCAATGTCCCGTTGAACCTTTCCACCAGCCCATTTGTCTGAGGGTGGTAGGCTGTGGTCTTAAGGTGTTGCACCCCACAGCAGTCCCACAGGCACTTCATCACCTCCGCCATGAAGTTCCCACCCCGGTCCGTCACGATCTCAGAGGGAAAACCCAGCTGGCAGAAGACCTTGATGAGGGCATCAGCAACCACGGGTGCCTCGATGGAGGTCAAGGCAACTGCCTCCAGGTACCGTGTTGCAAAATCCACTAGAGTCAGTATGTATTTCTTTCCTCTACGAGTCCTATGCTTCAGCGGTCCCACAATGTCCACTGCCACCCTGTGGAAGGGTTGGTCGATGATCGGGAGGAGCTGCAGGGGAGCCCTTCTCTTGTCCCCGCTTTTGCCCGTCCTCTGGCATGTCTCGCAGGATTTGCAGTAGTCCGTCACATTCTGGGCAATTCTGGGCCAAAAAAAGTTCACCTGCAACCGCTGGCATGTCCGTTCCCTGCCCATGTGACCAGCACATGGTAGATCGTGAGCCGTGGCAAGCAATTGCCGTCTGTATTTCCGTGGTACAATGAACTGGCGCTGGGGCTCCCAGGTCTCGGCATGGTTCTTTGGCACCCACAACTGATAGAGAAGCCCCTTATCCCAGACCACCTGTTCCCTTTTGTCCGGAGAGAACTCAGTCTCTTGCTCCTGAGCCATCTGCCGGAGTCCCTCCAAGCTGGGGTCCCCCCGAACCTCCCGCTTGAGCTCCTCTTGCCCAGCTAGGCAATCAGCAGGGAGTGCAGGTGCTCCTGCAGGGAGTGCACTCTCACCCTCAGGGACTTCCTGGGTTTCCTCCCTGCTAGGCTCACCTCCCTCTGCCACTGACGGAATACACACCTCCCCGGGACTGTCACTTAACCCACCCTCCGGGTCGCTAGTTCCTTCCGGGACCAGGGGGCAATCGCCATCTGCAGGGGTCCCTTCCCCTGTGGCCAATGGTGTGGCTGTCTCCTGGGGATTTTCTAACCCCCCTTTTTTAGCCTTCGGATTCTGCAGGCGGATCACCACATGAACAGTGCAGGGCTTTGGCTCTTGGGTCTGTTCCCACCTCCGGAGCTGGGATTCCTGCCCCATAAGATCCCGTCCCACCAGGATGGGGACCAGAGCCCCTTCCAGTACCCCCATTTCCAGGTACGTTGCACAGTCGTTCCACACGACGGGGGCATGGGCTACCGGTACCGTCAGAGGTGAGGGCCCCACTCCTTGAACAGTAAGGGTCTTTCCCGGAATTATGTCTGCAGGCGAGACAAGGTTGGAATTGATTAGTGTCACACTGGACCTTGTGTCCAGTTCCCCCACAAGGGTCCTCTCCTTTACTGTGATCATGGTCCGGTGGGGGGCCATCACCTCCTCTGAGTTTGTGATCCTGTAGCAATAGACACTCCCCTCAGAGTAGCTCCGGCCCTCCCCCTCGCTGCTCACAGCTGTTGCACGCCTGACGGGCCTGGGTCTATTGCTCAGCTTTGGGCAGTTGGGCTTGATGTGGCCCTGCTCCCTGTAGTTATAGCACCCCCTCCTTTCCGCATTGGGTGGTTTGTCCGAATCAGGGGCCGCCTTGCGCTCTGCAGGAGGTGGCCCTCTTTCCCCTTTTTGACCTGGGCCTCCCTTCCCCCCTCTTTGGAACCCTTTTTGTTCCTTCCCAGAGTAGGGAGGCTTCTCACAATTTAGCAACAGTCGGTCTGCAATTTCAGCGGCCTCGTGAACATTTTTGGGGTCCCTGTCCCTGACCAGGGTCTTAACCTCTCTCGGACAGCAATAATAGAATTGGTCCAGCACCATGAGCTGGCGTGTCTTTTCTACAGTGTCAACCTTGGCTTTGGCCAACCATTTATGGCATGTGTCCTCCAACAGGGCCCCATA
Source organism: Alligator mississippiensis (assembly GCF_030867095.1). Taxonomy (NCBI): domain Eukaryota; kingdom Metazoa; phylum Chordata; order Crocodylia; family Alligatoridae; genus Alligator; species Alligator mississippiensis. The sequence goes on along the minus strand of NW_026775376.1, from coordinate 456,745 downwards.
ATCAGTCAATGACTTTCCGGGAAGTGGGAGCGTATTCCGGAATTTCTTCCGAAAATACTCTGGTCCTAACTGGAACCTTTTAGACACTGCAGCTTTGAAGGCATTATAGTCATCAGCTGCATCTGAGGGCAGGCTGTTCAGGACCACCGCCATGTCGCCTTCCACCAGGGCAGACAAGTATATCATGATCTTTTCCTCCGGCACCTTACACCGCTGGGCTTGTCTTTCGAAGTTGCTTAGGAACACCGCAGGATCGTCTCCCTCTCGGTAGCGAGCGAAGGCGGAGACGTCCAGTTTGAGCTGTTCCCCGGACGCATGCGGAGGATTCGCGTTTCCCCCGTTGGTCTGCAAATGGAGCTGAGCGTCGAGCTTTTTCTGCTCGAGCTCCATCTGCATCCTCTTTTCCTCCAGCTGTCGTTGTTCCCGTTCCTTCTTGCGCTGGGCTTCCAGCTCCAGCCTTTTCATTGCCAGCTGCTCTTTCTCGCGCTGGGCCTCCAATTCCATCCTTTTCACTTCCAGCTGTTTCTCCTCCAGCCGGCGCTGTTCCTTCTTGTCTTCCCACTCCATCCTTTTCAGCTGTATCTCATGGAGTCTCTGCTGCTCCCTCTCGGAGGGTGATCTCCCGGCAGCCTCTGGGCTTGGCAAGCGGGGGTGTGTTCCTGGGTCGAGCTCAGGACTTGGCGAGCGTGAAGCTGACGCTGGTCCTGACTCGCCGGTACACAAGAGTTTAATCAGCTCATCCTTCTTTAGCCCTTTCTTCACGTGAAGGCCTCTCTCTTTTGCCAGTTCTTTCAGTTCGGGCACAGTCATCCGGACATACTTGTCCGCCATCCTGACTCTCTACCCTATCCAGTCGACCCGAGGCCAAATTAGAAATTGTTTGCTCAAGGGATTTCAGTGACTCTATTTCTTTTCCCAAATTATGCCTCAAATACAGCAGGGTATTCGGATCCCACCGCTACCACCACGTGTGGCGGGCCAGTAGGGGATGCTCCTGCGTTGAGCCGCCCACCACCCTGCACCCGACCACGCTTCAGGCTCTGAGTGCCTCCCTTGGGGTGCCTCCCTTCCGGCCGACCCCTTCCCTGGAGCACACCCGCTAGCCTGGGGTTCCCACTGCCACCATCCAAGGCTCTGGACTCAATTCTGGCTCTGCGCACCTTGGAGAACACAGGCCTGATCGTCCAATGGGTCCTAGACCCAATACAAGCACTTGGGGCACTTCCCCAAGTCAGGGGCTGATTAGGGAAGTCTCCCTTAGTCCGCAGACCTAAGGGCCCTCCTAGGCATAACTTAGACCCACCCCTCAATAAGTCTCCCACACCGGTCACAAAGGAGAACTTTATTGATTACAGGGGGTAGGACAGAAACAGGGTAAAAGGTAGAATAATATCAGAGGAATATCAGAGGAATCCCATAGAGCAAACCAGCATGGCTGAGGTAGTCGTTTAAACACGCATCTGAATTACTGTAAGCTCAAAATCTAATCGGATCTCGAGTAGCATACTCACTCGCATCATCCAGAGGTGGTTGGAGTTTCCTCTGGAGGCAGATCACTCTTGGAGCATGCGGTGATGAGGAGAGAGACAGTTTCAGATTCACCTGGATGACCGCATGGCTAATGGCTGCCTTCTTCCTGGCCCCGGGCCCTTAAATAACCTCTCTGACCTCAGTAGCCCGGTCCAATCAAAGCTGCCAATACTGGCCACAAGCCAACCAGTCTACCAAGCATCCCTGGCTACCTGGGCCCGCGCGCAGGGCCGGGCCTTTCCCCCCTGCCCAGGTGATCAGAGCATCGCCTCCCAGGCACCAGGCTTTTGTCATGCAGACAAGGGAGGGAGATCCCCGCCCTGAGGGATTCAACACCAGCCTCTCAGGCTGGCAGAGACAGGTCTCTGGAGAGGGGCACCAACGGTGGCCACAGTCAAGGAGTGACATCATCGTGAGGTCAGAATGGGAGGGTCCTTGTGAGCTCATAACGGGGCAACAGACCCTGTCTGGCTGCACTCAGGGCATGAACTACCCTGGGGGAAGCAAACCCATGGGGATGTAGCTGCAGAGAGGGAACATAGGCTCTTGTCACAGCCGGGGGCCCTCGCACCATAACTGAAAAGGAGTCACTTCCCATCCTTATGAGCACTCCTCAGGCCCAGGCAGACCCTTGTGCTAGACCACAAGCATCACTACACCTAGATCATCCCCCAGCACAGGCCATCCAACATCTTCTGGAACAATTCCAGTGACAGAGAAGCCACCACTTCCCTTGGCGTCTAGTCCACGGCCTCCCTGTTCTAACAGTGGAGACGTGCTTCTTGGGATCCAATCTAAACCCACTTGGCTGCTGTGGGGGAAAACTTCGTCCCCAGGTTCGTTGGGCGGAGGCTCAAACGAACAGGCCAATCAAAGTTTAAAGACTTAGTTTAATAAAGAATGCATTTCTGGTCAGCGTCATACACCAATTCAGAATTTTGCCATGAGGTCTGACCCTGAACATTAGGCAGTGTAGGGTAATATAGAAAATGTGACGTCATAAGCATAGCAACAGTATAAACCAATCAACATTAGCCACGATGCAGACAAGTCTGCACATGTCTTCAGCTTGTTACTGGAGAAACAGAAAAAAAACCCCTAATTTAAACCAGTCTGTAACAGCAAGGTCATGACCTGGTTACATAACTCGCTCACAAACAAAATGGCAGACTGGAACCATTTTGTTTTTCCCCTTCATTTCCCCCCTTTGATCCTTCCGAAGGAGGATCACTCTATTTCTATTTGGCACAGGTCTGTCCATAGTTTCTCTTGCTCTATTTCATTATTTCCTAGTTCTAACATCATATTTTTAACCGTTTCTTTGGAAATAGATGAGATAGTTTGTTCAGCCTTTTTAACACACAACTTTGTGCAACATAAAACTAGCTGCACAATCACATACAAACTTAACCCTAAAATTAAACCCATACACAAAGCAGACATTATTTTCCCAAGCAGACCTTTGAATAATTCCCTAGGATCTAACCAAGCAAACCAATCTACTGAAGAATCTTTGGGAACGAAGGCTGCTTCAGCGGCTTTTGCAGCATGAACCATCGCATTATTAACTTGGTTTTCTACTGTCGCAGGGCACCTCAGTGCCTGCTCCCAGAGAGGAGAAACTGCCAGGGAGAGAGCCCTGGCAGAGCCAATTGAGCACAGCTGCGGGTTGCCAGGGTAACAAGCACAGCTGCGGGTTGCCGGAGCAACTAAGGGGAGCCAGCTGCCTGTAGGGGGCAGGGCTTAGCCCTTATAAAGCCCAGGGCTGAGGCTAGGCTAGCAGTTCTCTGCCAGCAGCCAGAGAGGCAGGAGCTCATGGGGCTAACAGCAAGTACCGCTTGAGCGGAGTTAAGCCATGATGTTAAGTTATAGCCAGGCGGCTTTGGGTTGTGTTTTGAGTTACAGCCGGGAGGCTTGAAGTTGTATTTGTGATATTACAACCGGAGGTTTGGGTGAGGCTGTAGGGGTTGGAGGAGGCCTCATCAGGGACTCGCAAGGGAGTGTGAGGCCCTGGCGCCAGTGAGGGCGCGCTAGGCCCTGAGAGTTACAGGGCAGAGTCGTGAGGTCAGTTAGCTCAGAGAGGAGTGGCTGAGCCTCATAGGGACCCCAGAAAGTGTGGGGTGCCTTAGCGCCAAGAGGGTGCAGTGTCCTCATAAAGGGCCCCACAGGAGTGTGGGGGCCCCAGCGCCCAAGGAGGGCGCAGTGTTCTCATAGGGACCCCATAGAGGTGGGGTGCCCCAGCGCCAGTGAGGGCACGGTCTAGCGCCAGGAGGGCGCATCATTCTTACAGCGCCAGTGAAGGCGCAGTTTACGCGCCAGTGCAGGAGCAACTGGCGGCAAGGAGCGCAACCAGTGGGTTGCGGGCGGGGAACGAAGACCCCGGGTTGTGTGCAGGGCACGTAGACCCCAGCCCCAGAGAGAGGGGCGATTTTTATCAGGGAGCCCGAGGTGGGCACGGCGAGCCCCAAAGAGGGGGAGTGCCATATTGAACTATTGGGAAGCCCAGTGTGGGCACGGCGAGCCCCAAAGAGGGGGAGCGCCATATTAGGAAGCCCAGGATGGGCGCAGCAGACGCCAGCAAGGGCATCTCTTGCGGGGTGCATAGACCCCAGCCCCAGGGAGGGGTGATTACTGAGGAGCCCTAGAGCGGGGCGATTCTGAGGAGCCCGGTAACAGGCTAGCATCGCGGAAAACCCAGAGAAGGGCAAGGTGCTGCGGTTGCCCCCGAGAGGGCGGGGAGTAGCAGTGCGGTGAGCCCGTATCAGGAAGGGTGGTAGTGGGGTGGGCCCAAAAAGACCGGTGGCTCGAGAGGATGTCCCAGAGGGGACTAGTCTATTGTAGAGAAGGCCCAAGAGTGGGCATACGTGTATTTTAACTTAACAACGTCTTTCACATCAGCGAGGCTTGGGGCGTGGTATTAGGGGTGGTAGGAGCCACACATAGCCCATACGGCTAGAGTGTCCGGGGAACACCCACCGTATCGGGAGACCCCCAGGGGTCCAGGAACACGTGGGGACAGAGGTCCCGAGTAGCCGTGCCCAGGGAGTCATAGGCAGCCTCCCAACCTTATATTTACCAGCAAGACATGGCGGGCGAGAATTAGAGGGTGCCTTGGGCTGGCCTTGACACGGAGCGAGGGACCTCGAGGAGATCACGGCCCTCCTGAAGGACCCCACCGTGACATCTACTAATTCAAAGGTACTGTTTACATAAGTGTAACACTCTTGGCCTATTACAGCGCAGGCACCCCCTTCAGATGCTAAAACATAGTCAAGGGCTAATCGGTTCCGCATAACCACTAGTCATAAATTATCTTGATTTCGGGCTATGATCTTTATAGCGTTTCCCAGACTGGCTATGGCAGTTTCAGTTTCTAGGGCCAATATTTCAACTACTGCTTGTAGTCACAGGGTATATCTTCCCAAACAGGAGATAGCTGGACCAGTAATTAGTGGAATTATTCCTGCTACAGAACACCCTATTCCTTTTCCCACGGTTAAAGGATTTTATAAGTTTCAAGGGTAGCTATCGCATCTTGTTCTCGATCTGCTACCTTGGGGCTTTCTCTTTTATTTCGGTGATGCCCCGGAGGCAGAACCTTTGTAACTCTGACTGGAGGGGTTAGCCAAGCTAGATAACAAGATCCGAACCAATTTGGCGGTAGATGATATTAGGCTTTAGTCCCGCATACCCAATAGGTTTCTTGCAGGGCCTGGTTATTACTAAAGGAGCCATCATACCAGTCTAGGGTAAACCGACCTCCAATAGGAGATGGCCTTCCCAAACTGTCAGGAGATGCTGACTTTATGGTGCCATCTCTATAGCAATGCCCTCCTAAAATAAAACATTCCCATATGGTGATATGTGACCACTTCATTGGTTTGCAGGATATTGCGCCAGTTCCGGTAGTCTGGTTATTTGGACTATACTATCCATTAAAACTTTGACACCATGTTCTCTCTTTAGTATGATTGTTCATCCACACTCCTTTTCCCATATCATAATGTTTACAACTACTATTTCCCACTGAATAAAATTTTTGTTGGGAGTAGTTGCGTACCTAACACATCTCTCCCTGTAAAGGAATCGCCATAAGGTACCTTGCATCAGTCCAAGTGGCATTATTTGGGTCTGCCCACCGCACAGTTAAATTTTCTAAACTCAAGGGGTGAGGTATCATAAGAAATCCTTTGCTATAAGCCCTAGAACTAAGACCACACATCCAGCAATCTGAGGCATTTAGAGCTATTGATACCTTTTGTAGCAGACCAAGGTATGCGTTGGGGGCACCTAATACGGCTAAATTAAGTAGCACTGTAGCCATAATAAACTTAGTAGTCATGTTGGCAAGTATTTTTTGGCTTGCCTCTGCAGGCAATTCTTCTGGGTTTCGTTGTCTGAGTTCACCTTGGTGTTAATAGCACTGAGCAGTTACCTTTTCTTGGCTTGTCTTCTAGGACGAAGGTTATAGTTGTGAGGGGACTCAACAAGGTGAGGGGTATCCGCACTCGTTTCTTGGAGACCTTCTTCCTCAGTTTCCATTTGAGTGGGATCTAATTCCAACTGGGCTGGTTCTGGGTTGACTTGTTCTTCTTTCTTTGGCGTTAATGTCCTTTTGCAATGAGATGCCTGTATCCAGGCAGACTTTCCATCAACCTTTACGGCAGTATTAGTGGTTAGCAGGAGTTGATAGGGTCCATTCCATCTAGGTTGCAGGCAGTCTTTTCGGCAAAATTCCTTTACTAGGACCCAATCACTAGGTTTCAAAGACATCAGTTGGAATGGGTAAAGCTGCACTGACCTGTAAAAACAAAGCTTTGACAGTCTTCATGAGTCCTTTGCAATAACTTAACACACTTTCGTAACCTTCTAACAGATCTACTGCTTTAATCTCTTTGATAGGGTTTAAACCCACATTCATAGGCCTACCAAATAAAACTTCATATGGCGTAAGTCCGTGTTTTCTATTAGGCATGTTCCTGAGGTGCATTAGCACAATCGGAAGAATGTCAGGCCAAGAAAGTCCAGTTTGTTTACAAAGTTTGGGTAATTTTGATTTAATATCTCGGTTAATGCGTTCTACCTTCCCTGAGCTTGCTGGATGATAGGGTGTATGAAATTTCCATGAAAATCCTAAAGCTTTACTAAGAACCTTTTTGATTTGAGAAGTAAAATGCGGTCCCTGGTCTGAATCTAATGTAAGTGGTATGCCAAATCGTGGAATCAATTTGGTCATTAATTTCTTTGCTACAGAGACTGCATCTGCTCTTCTAGTGGGGTAAGCTTCTGTCCACCCACTGAAGTGACACACAATGACAAGGACATGCTTGAACCCTTTGCTAGGCGGTAAATCAATGAAATCTACTTGTAAGTTTTGAAATGGTCCATAAGACCAGGGAGTGGCACTAGCCTGGACATATGTGGGTTTGCTAATTCCATGTTGCAAGCATATTGTACAAGTTTGTGAGATCCTTTTCGCTTCTGCGTGTATAGTGGGTGCATACCAGTATCTTAAAATGTTTTCTGCTACCCCCCTTTTTGCACGCATGTCCCATTTCATGGGATGCGCGTGCAAGATGAGGGACAAGGGTTTTAGGGGGAATGATGCGCCCATCAGGAGACTTCCACAAGGTATCGGAATGTAAGATACAGCCGGCAGAAAGCCACTCGCGTTTTTTTGATTCTGGAGCTGCATCCTGGAGAAGAGAAATGTTAGAGGTTGAAAGATCAAGGACTAGACAAAAGGGAATGGCAAGTGGGGTACCATCAAGGGCTGCATGCTGCGCATGTTTATCTGCACAAGCATTTCCTTGGCTCGCATCATCAGAACCTCCTGTATGAGCTTTACAGTGCATAACGGAAATCTGTTTAGGGAGTAAAATGGCATCCAGCAAGGCATTAATTAAAGGAGCATGAGAAATAGGAGACCCAGAAGAGGTAAGGAATCCACGATGCTTCCAAATCTGACCTGTGGAGTGGCACACTTTAAAGGCATAATGGGAATCAGTATAAATATTAACAGACTTATTTTCAGCTAGAATACAAGCACGGGTTAAGGCTATTAGTTCAGCGGGTTGCGCTCTCCGGCTACCAGGAAGACTGTGAGCTTCAATGACTGCATGTGGTGAACATACAGCAAAACCAGCACGAAGTTGCCCAGTCGCGTCTCTTTTGCATGAGCCGTCTACGAAAAAAATACAATCAGGGTTAACTAGAGGCGTATCTGTGAGATCTGGACGCGGGGTGAATACCTGATCTGTCTGAGTAATGCAGTCATGATTTAACAAGTGAGTATCTCCATCGTGCGGTAAAGGTAAAAGAAGCAGGGTTTAAAAAATTACAACGACCAATAGTAACATGATCGGCAGCTAGAATAGTGCATTCATAAGAAGATAAACTTTGAGAAGACAAGTGTTGAGTTTTCCCATGATTTAACAAGGCAGAGACAGCATGGGGAACAGCAAGGGTAAGGGGAGATCCTAAAACTATAGCTGCTGACTTTTTCTAAAAGTGATGCAGCAGCAGCTACAGCACGCAAACAAGGTGGAAATCCTTGAGCAACAGGGTCAAGCAAGGAAGAAAAGTAAGCACTTGGTTTGTAAGAAGAACCAAAAGGTTGGGTTAGGACTCCAGCAGCAACACCTTCTCTTTCATGACAGTATAGTGTAAAGGGTTTATCATAGTCAGGGCATCCCAATGCTGGTGCAGAGACTAGTGCAGTTTTTAGGCTAACAAAGGCTTGTTCATGGTGCTCGGTCCGTGGGAGAGGGTTATTAGGAGAATCATCCTTAGTAAGCTCGTTTAAGTGTTTAGCTAGTAAAGAAAAGTTAGGTATCCATTACCGACAATAAGATGCAGAGCCTAAAAATCCTCTAAGCTGCTTCTTGGTAGCGGGTCTGGGGAGAGAAAGAACAGCAGAAATGCGATCTGCGGTTAGATGTCTACGTACTTTGGAGATTTCGTGCCCTAGATATATAGCTTTTTGGCTGACAGAACTGCAACTTAGCTTTAGAAGCGTTATGACCTTGTTGGGCTAAACATTTCAGGAGCTGAATTGTGTCTGTAACACAGGCAACTTTGCTTTCTGAGGCAACCATAAGATCATCAATATACTGAATAAGTACTGAGTTACAAGGCAAAACTATAGTATCTAAATCCTTTTTTAACGCTTGAGGGAAATATAGAAGGGCTTTCAGTAAACCCTTGAGGCAAACGTGTCCACGTATATTGCCTTCCTTTGTAGGTAAATGCAAAAAAAAATTGGGAGTCAGGGTGTACTGGGATAGAGAAAAAGGCAGAACATAAATCAACAACAGAAAAAAAAAAAGTAGCAGAGGCGGGAATCATGCTAAGGATGGTAGAGGGATTAGGCACACAGGATGCAAAGGGACAACAAATTGATTATCGTTTTGTACAAGATTTAAGAAAAATTAAACAGGTTTTCCATGCTCATCTGTTTTCCCTGGCTTTTTCACGGGTAGGATAGGAGCGTTACAGGGAGAGCGAGTTGGGATTAAAACACCCTGTTGCAAAAGAGCATCAATGACCGGGGCGATACCTTCTTCAGCTTCGCGGGAAAGGGGATGCTGATCTATTGCAGGAAAAGGTTTGCATGCATTATATGTTAACTGAACTGGCTCAATGTTCAAGAGTTTCCCCGTTTCGTTGAGGTGGGAAGCCCACAAGGACTCTGAAACATCCAAAAGAGATGGGGAGTTGGAGGAGTCTCCATCTATTTGGTTATTCTCAGGGTCTGTAGAGAACAAGAGCATTAAATTTTGGGTCTGATCAGAGGGCAGATCTAAATATATACCCTCAGGGGAACAGTAGATTGTGGCACCTAATTTACACAGCAAGTCTCTTCCTAACAAGTTTACTGGAGCAGTAGGACTTAACAAAAAGGCATGTTCAGCAGACAGAGGTCCTATTTTAACTAGAGCAGGGTTAGCGTATACATGTGGAATGACCTGACCCCCTACTCCAATTGCATTAACTATTTTAGTTGTAGGCACAAGTTCCTTAGCTTCCTCGCACTTTATAGTGGACATAGAGGCTCCCGTATCTACTAAGAAATCATGAGGTTGTTCATTGACCACTATGGTTACACTAGCGTCTTCAGAGGCTTTTATAAGAGAATTTAGTAAGGCCCAGTCAGGAGATACAGAAGCCTCTGAAAACCGTCACTGGGGAGATTTTGGAGAGTGGGAAGCTAGAGAGCAGACTGGTTGAGGCCGGTTTGGGCAGTTTGTTTTCCAATGTCCTTTTTGTTTGCAATAATTGCAAATATCATCTGGATGCGGTCCACGTTGGGAATGCAGCTGAAAAGGAGGTGCACTTGGTCTGCAGCTAAAATTTGGGTGAGAGCTCTGATCGGACGTTGGGGCCCCAGGATAAAAGTCTTTGCGAGGTTGGGTGTATGGGCGAGGATCAGTACGCCGTTTTTGTTCTAAATTCTGGATTTTTAAAGCCATTAGGTTAGTCCTTAAGTTCTTTTCTTTTTTCCTTTTCCGCCTGCTGTTGTTCCCATAAATCGATACATGCCTGAACAATTTCAGTCATTTGTTTTCTTTTCCAGCCTAGAACCAACTGCTGTAATTTTTCTTGTAACTTCGGCTGTAAATTCTTTACGTAGGTGGTAACTATCAACCTTCGCATGTTGTCTGCAGCAGGATCAATGCCAGTATGTCTTTGGATTGCTGCACAAAGTCGATTTTGAAAATCGGCTGGATGCTCGTCAGGATTTTGTTTGCAAATTTCTACTTTTGTCCAATCTACATGAGTCATACACGAATTCAGAATTTTGCCATGAGGTCTGACTCTGAACATAGGCAGTGAGGGGGTAATATAGAAAATGTGATGTCATAAGCATAGCAACAGTATAAACCAATCAACATTAGCCATGACACAGACAAGTCTGCACATGTCTTCAACTTCTTACTGGAGAAAGAGGGGGGGGGGAAAGAGTTTAAACCAGCCTGTAACAGCAAGGTCATGACCTGGCTACATGACTTGCTCACAAACAAAATGGCAGACTGAAACCATCTTGTTTTTCCCCTTCATCTCCTCCACCTTGCTCCAAGCGGCAGGTTCTCCTCATCTTCACAACTAGGGTCAGAGACTAGCCACAAAGCCAGGGCTTGGCCTAGGATGGAGCCCCCCCCTGTGTCCAGCCCAGGTCAATGCCTCACTCAAATGACAAGGTTCCTCGGGTGAATCTGATATCTTTTATTAGACTAACCCAAATATTGGAGAATAGTTATTAAGCAAGCTTTTCGGTTCAAAAACCCTTCGTCAGGCTAAGGAGGTTTCAGCAGTCGGTGTGCGCTCTTCCTGGATGGGATGAAAAGTAAAGAGGTCAGGGGCTGGGCTGGGGAGTCAGTTGCCAGGCAGATTATAATGTGTCAAAAATCCAATGTCTATGTTTAGTCCATGACTTTTAGTATCCAGGAGGTTGATGAAGTGGAGTTCATAGGCTCATCTCTAGGACGTGTTGTGTAAGTTTCCTTTGAGGATCAGGACTGAGAGATTGGAGAGAGAGTGGCTTTCTTGTGAGAAATGTGCCCCCACCGGTAATTGGGTATTTCTGTCTTTGATGGATTTCTGGTGTGCGTTCATTCTGGTGCACAGTTGTTGTTTGGTCTCTCCTATGTATTTTCCACCAGGGGATTTGGTACATTGGATGAGGTGTATTACATTTCTGAAGGTGCAGCTGTATGATCCAGGGATGCTGATGGCTCTGTTGCGGGGCACACTTCACCTTCCTCGGCCCAATGCCAGGAGCCAGGGGGAGCTGGGTCAGCTCAGAGGATGAGCAGGACAAGGTGACACGGGACTGAAAGGGCCCACATGGGCCCCTGACTCCAGTCCCTGAAGAGAGGTAGGGAGGGAGCTACAGGGATCAGGCTGAGAAGGGGCTGGAGTCTGTCCTGCAGCCAGGGAGCCCTTCCCTGTGCCCAGGGGATCTGCGCAAAGCCTGGGGTTTTGTCACAGGGCTGCTTGGCCCCAGGTGGACAAACCCCAACAGAGGCAGCGTTACACCTGTGGCTCCTGGACAGAGGTCAGGGTGTGCGCCCTCCCTGTGCCATAACAAGGTGCATCACTGTCACCGGTGTAACCCAGAAACCCCAGTTGGGAGTCGTGGGTAACTGTCCTCATGCCCTCTTCAACCACCTGGCTCACCCGGGTATTTTGTTGGCTCCCACTGCCCTGGGGCACCGGTGCTTTCAACTCCTGGAGTCTGCAAAGAGTCCGGGCACTGCCTCTGGCTCTCACGAGTTGCAGATCCTGTGTCCAGCATCCACTCCTGAGTGCTGGGACCTCACGCTCCACCTGCCTCTCCCCTGAGACCAGACGTGACTCTTCCAACTATGCCGCTCAAGGCGTAAGCGCAGCCTTTCCTCAGGGCTCGCTAAGGTGGCAGCTTTCTGGTGAGCCCTGTACTCCTTTGGGGCCATGGGGCAGGGAGAGCACAAGCGTGCACAAAACAGCCTTGCATAGGCAACGTGAACACGCATTGTCTATTTCTGTGGCGACTTCTGTCCTTGATGGTGTTAGAGTGATATTGTAGCTATGATGGTTTAGGAGTTATGCGAGACATAAGGAAATTTGGGGGTGATAGCTTTTATTAGGTGCACTGAGTACTGGGATCTAGTTAAAAAGCTTTTGTATACAAGGCATTTGTCTTCAGGCTTACTCTACTCAACAAAAATCCTTGCTACTCACATTTTTCTTACCCAGGCAGCAACTCGCTCCCATCGTCTGTATTGGCAGGCAGGGAGACGCTGCCCCTGTCTTAGATGGGACCAGGAATTAGTTGAGCTCTGCATTAATGCTTATTCTTTATCCCTTTACAGGGAGGTACAAGGCAACGACAGGTAAGTGCCCTTTACTGGCTTCACTGATTGCCTGCCCTCATTGAAACTCCCAGAAAACCAACCACACATCCCTCCCCACCTCCAGAGAGGCCTCCTAGCAGGGACAGTTCTGTGTGAATGGGCCCATCCCTGCATGAAGTCCATGACCTGAGCCATGTTTGCAGTGTCTGCTTGGGGCAGTGCTGGGCACTGTGACCCCTGTTGCCTTTCCCACAGCACAAGCAGGGTCAGACCCATGTGCTGTCATGGGGCTGGGAAAGTCCCTGCTGGACTCTCCCAGCAGAGCCGGGGTCAGAGCTGTGGGGCCTGGGCAGAGGCCAAGGTGTGGGACCCATCCTCTGCCACCATTCATTGGGTCACTGTTACTGATGTAGACCAGGGGCTCCACAGTCTGGAAACAGACTCACTTTCCCCCTACAATGGTCCTGCTCACCTCACTGCCATGCTGTCCCCAGTCGTTACCTCCACCTTAGGGGCTTGAGGCACCTGCGTGGGGTGCAGATTCTGTTTCGCATCCTCTGCAGAGTCCTGGGACCTCACACCACTGCCTCATGCCTGGGACCAGGATGGACCCCACAGGCTCTGCCCCTCAAGGCTTTATAAGAGCCTTTCCCTGGTGCCTGGCAATATGGCAACCTTCTCAGGAGCCCTGTCCTTCAGGCCAAGAGGACAGGAAGAACATGGGTGCTTGCAGACTGCCCTTGCACAGAGGCCCTGAATACACACCTGAATGCTCACTTCTTCTGTGTTGACTTCTGTCCTGGGTGGAGTCAAAGTGATGTTGTAGCCATGATGGTCCAGGAATTATGTGAGAGGCAGGGAATTGTGGGGTGATATCTCTTATTGGATGGACAGCATGGCTGCGATCAAGTTAGACAAACCTTTGAACACAACACTTTCTTCCTCAGGTCTCCTTTATCCCAGCTGTGCAGTTCATCCAAGAAAAAATATCAACCCAACCACAAAAATTCCTTGTCCCGTATGTACTTCTGCCCCGGGTGGCAACTTGCTCCCAGGTCCTGTAGTGCAGACAGGGGGATGCTGCCCTTGTGTGGGATGGGACCAGGGAATTAGTTAGGCTCCACATATTAATTCTTGTTATTTCTCCCTTTACAGGGAGTCACAGGGCAATGGAGGGTAAGTGCCCTTGACTGGCTTCACTGACCCCCTGCCCCCACTGAAAACAACTGGAAAACCAACCACACATCCCTCCCCATCTCCAGAGAGGACTCCTAACAAGGACAGTTGTATATGAATGGGCTCAAACCTGAGGATGCTCCAAGGCCCCACCCATGTTGACAGTGCCTGTTGGGGGCAGTCCTGGGCAGTGTGACTGCTGCTGCCTTCCCCACACAGCACAAGCAGGGTCAGACCCATGTGCTGTCCTGGGGCTGGTAAATCCCCTGCTGGAGCCTCCCCAGCAGAGCCAGTGTCAGAGCTGTGGGGCCTGGGGGAGAGGCCAAGGTGTGCGGCCCTCCCTGTACCACTAAGAGTTGGGTCACTGTTGCTGATAGATACCAGCGACCGTATTGTCTGGAAACAAGAGAAATGCCCTCCTCGCTTCCCCCAGAACTGTCCTGCTCACCTGACTGCCATGTTGGCCTCCAGTCATTGTCTCCAGCTCAGGGGATTTAGGCATCTGCATAGGGTGCAGGTTCTGTGTGTAGCATCCTCTTCTGAGTGCTGGACCTGACATTGTGCTGCCTCCTGCCTGGGAGCAGGACAGGCCTCTCAGACTCTGCCCCTCAAGGCTTAAGCACGGCCTTTCCCTGGAGCCCACAAAGATGTCAGTCTTGTGGGGAGCCCTGTTCTCTTTTGGGGCCATGGGACCAGAAGAAGACATGTGCACACAGACAGGTCTTGCACAGAGGACCCTTACACACATTGTCTACTGTTGTGTCAACTTCTGTCCTGGGAGGTGCTGCAGTGATGTTCTACCTGTGATGGTCCAGGCATTATGTGAGAGCTGGGAAATTTTGGTTTTCATACCTTTTATTGGGCCAACTGCATAGCTGGGATGAAGTTTGGCAAGTTTTTGAACACAAGACATTATTTTTCCAGGTCTCCCTTATCCCAGCTGTACAGTTCATCCAATAAAAGATATCACCCTACCCCCCCAAAATCCTTGCTGCTTGCTTACTTCTGCCTTTAACCTCTGGATGTCAATTTGCTCCCAGCTTCCATACGGGGAAGCTGTGTCTGACAGGGGCTGCTGCCTTTGTGTTGGGGACAGAGAGTCTGTGGGGATCCACATTCACTTTCTTTTTTTTTTTCTCACTTTTTGCAGCAAGGTACAAGACAGTGGGAGGTAAATGGCCTTTTCTGGCTTTACTGACACAGACTTCATTGAAAGCACCCTGAAAATCAAACTGCTCCTTTCCCATCAACAGAGAGGCCTCGTAACAGAATGGTTGAGCAGGAATGGGGCCTCACTCTCGAGATGCTCCTGGCCGTACCGCTGAGTCTCAATGCTCTCAGACAGCCACTGGGACTGCTATGCCCAACCCCAGTTGACTGTGGTCCCTGGGGAGGGGAGAGTACCCTGATCTACCCCAGCACAGCCCCTGTCCTGACACCCACACCAGAATAGCGGGTGGCAGCTTGCACAGGTGCTGATTACACTGCCCTGTGCCAGCTGAGCCCTACTTGCACCGAAGCACTGCTCACATATGCAGTAAGGACCAGCCTGTCTGCCCCATCTCTGCACAAAGGGGCTGGAGCAGGAGGAGGGTCTGCTCTTTGTCCGGTTCTGCCTCCCTGGCACCTGTGAGTGACACCCACAGGGGCAGCCCCACTGTCTTGTAGGGCTGGTAGTGGGAGGGCATCAAAGGACAAGTGCTATAGGTCAGAGGCCCTAACTGTGGACTGGGGACTCAGTCCTGCCATCTGCTCCCAGGCTGCATTCCTGCTGAAGCCAGCACTGATTGTATGTAGAGCAGAGGCTGCTTTCTCAGTAAGGATCACAGCTACTGGCTGATCTGTTTTCATTTTCTCTCCCTCTATTCTTCCCCGGGACTCTCCACCAAAGCTGGGAAAGTGCTGGTTTTGGTCTCTGCAATGTCTTGCTCACTGATCTGTGTCCCATGGGGTTTGTTCCTGTTTGTCTGAACTCTGGTTTCTGCCTTTTCTGGGACTTGCCAAGGCACAAAGACATGCAGGTGAGTGAAGCCACGTTTCCACAAGCCCTCCTGGCCCCTCTCCCCAGGAGTGTTAGCTTCTACCCTGCCTCCTGACTCCCAGGGGTGCTGCTTGGCAGGGTCACGAGCACAAGGAGACAGACCATTCAGACCCAGGGGCCCTGCTCTGGGAAACACGGAGACCATCAGAATCTGCTACAGCTGCCCTCCCGGGCGGCTCTGCTGCCTCCTGCTAGTGAGGTGCTGAGCTAGTCCGTGCTGACCCCAGCCCTGGCTGTGTCTGCTGGATACGCTCCTCCCTCTGTGTGTGATGCAGTGGCAGGTACTGGATGGAGAACAGGGGAGAGCTGGATGCCCTCAGGTTGCTAGGGTGAGGAACAGGGTGTCCAAACCTCACCCACCAGAACTGTAAGGCCCCAGGACCCAGAGCCCTGCCACCCCAGGCTCAGCTACCAGGTGCCTCTGTCCTGGAGAAGGCAGCAGTGCAGGGGCAGCACAATGCCCTGTGACTGCCTGCAGCGCACAGGGCATCGCAGCAGCACAGAGTCCCTGCACTTCCATGTCATAATCCTGCCAGGTGCTGGCACTGTGACTCCACCTAATGTGAGGAGCGAGGTGCTGCTCAGCATCAGTGCCTATGGCAGGATCTGGCTCTCAGTGTCTAGCTATTTCTTCCAGCAGTGCCAGGAGATCCCAGCTGAGATCAGGCCCTCCTGTGCTCACAGCTGTGGAGACACAGAGTAGGAGACAAGCTCGAGGGGCTTCTGATGTAGAGACTCTGGAAAGACAAGGGATGGCCGATGATCGTCTCTCCACTGAGACCCAGGGCGCTCCAGAGACTTGTCCAGGGTGACACAGTGTCAGAGCAGGGGAGGGGACCCTGATCTCCCAGGTTTCTGGCCCTACACCTGCAGCCCAATATCCTCACTTCCTGTGGGCAGGACACAAACGACCCTGGAGTGGGCGGGGGGTGCAACTCAATCTCTGGGAGAGGGCTGGGGAGGAGAGCCCAGATCTCCAGGGTCCCTGTCACAGCCGTTGGGCTGGAGGAGACCTGAGACCCATAGGGCCTTGTCCCGATGCTCTGTACTGGCAGTGCCCCATGGATGTGAATTAAACCATCCCAGGAGTAAAGGATGGAAAATTGGTACTAGGGAAACTGCTGGGAGGTCTGGGGTTTGGGGCTGAGACAGGAGGAAGAGGAGGTTGCTTGTGGCCAGGATAAGGGCATTTGCTCCAGGCTCAGGGGACAGCCCAGGAGATGGACACAAAGTGTGATCGGGCAGTGCAGGGTGGGGGAGCAGCAGCATGATGGGGAAGGAGGGCCCAGGGCAGAGCACAGAAGACGAGGAAAGGATGTGGTGCTGGGGTTGGGAAAGAGGATCCTGTGGGAGAGGCATGGCTGAAGTGGGGGCTGCGGGGCTGAGAAGAGATCTGCCATCTGAGCAGGTGCTGGGGCTGTCTGTGGAGCTTGACTGTAGGCTGGGGAAGGAGGAGGGAAGAGGAGATGCTCCAGCTACCAGCTGCAACAGGCTTCCCTGCCAGGGGGATTGGCCAGATGGGGCATCAAGCCCACCCTGGTCACCAACCTGAATGCCTGCCAGGGGCAGCAGAGCCTCACTGAAGCCCTCTGGGGCAATGCTCTGCTAGCTGGTCTCCAAGGGCTCTTGGCTGCAAGGTGCGGGTGCCACTCCCTGGTGCCCAGCATGTAGCCTGAGCACCCCCGTCCCAGTACCACAACAGTGACAGAGCAGGGGCCAGCCTGGGGAGGAGCGGGGGCTGGCAAAGACGATTTTCCCTGCCTCTTCCCTGGCTCTGGTCATCCAGCAAGCATCACACTACCTCTGCCCCAGACCAAAGTTAGGCCTGGACAGGTATGAGGGAGCACACTGAAATACCACCTTCACCCCAGCCTAGACCAAGGTGAAGCCAACACCCACCATGTCCCATGCAGGCTGCAGGGGTGGGTGGGGAGGTCTGCATTATTGCTGATAAAGCATCCCCAAGGGAACCCAGAGCTACCGCGGGGATTCCCTTGGCTCTATCCTGTCCATGGGGTCCTGAGCACAGCTGGATGAGGCAGCGGGAGGCTGTTCTGTGCTTCCCATTCCCAGCTTGTTTCCAGCCACACACAGCCCCCAGGATGTCCTGCCTCTGGGCTGCTTCTCCCACCACGCAGCCAGTGTGTCTCCCTGCCTGTTGCTTCCTCCTGGCACCTCTGGGCTCTCTCTTTGACGTGCATCCCCTCCCTCAGCTGCAACCCAGTCTGTGCCCAGCTGTTTCTTTCGCCTGTGTGTGGCAGCTCTTGCTCAGACCTCTGTACTACTTTGTCTTTGGGCCATGGCTTCTGTCACTTCAGCTCCCTCTCTCCAGGAAGCGGCTTCATGGCTCCATCCCTGAGGCCGCAGGGAGGGCAGCAGCAACCTCAGCCAGGCCTGGAATATTCCAGAGAGCGCAGACACCAGCCAGGCACCAGCCCCTCCAGGCACCAACAGACAGGCTCCCTGTTGCTCCCTGTTTAAGAACATCCTGACACATGGAGCAGGAAGGAGAGGAGGAGGCAACCAGCAAAGCCCAGATGCCTCCTCCCCTCTGTCCCCCCCACACCTACCCGTGAACCAAAAGCCAAAAGACTGCTTGAGTTCCCAGTATAACCAGGATGAATTCAATGAGAAAATCCATACTGGTAAGTTGCCAGGTTGGTGGAGCAGAAGATATAGCAACCTACCTCCTCCACCTCCACCGCCAGTAAAGGAAAAGTATGTGCCCTGATAAAATCTGAATGCTGTGTATATATATATATTCCTGATGCCTCTAGTGCCCTTAAAAATCAAGCTGAGATTATTGAAAAAGAAGTTGTCGAACTTCACCAAATTAATCAATGGAATATGAAAGGAATGTGGTCTTGGTTAACCTCCTGGTTCCCAAATTTAGGAACCTTGGCAAGAAAATCCTGTATGAAATATTGTTTGTCTTAATAGTTCTGATAATGTTTTATGTCTTAGTGCAACTAATCCTCTGCTGCGTAAAAGCCAGCAGGCAAAGCTTTAGCAAGGCAAAAAAACACACTGCAGAGTCTAGAATAGTGGTGTTACACAAGTGTGAGCAGATTGAAAAAAAACATGAAAGGCTGCAAGATGAAATAGAGGGACTCATAAGAATGGAAGTTCAAGGCTAAAGTGAGACTAAAGAGTCTCAAAGCGGGGATTGTGGAATCAGAAAAAATAAATGCCTTAAATTTTGATCATACAAGTTATAAGATGACATAACCGCTTTGTGGGGAATTGCTGGCTCTGCATACTAGAGTGGATAAGGGAAAGTGTTTGTTCTTTGTAACGCCCCTGCAACTGCTTCGCTCACCGTGGCCTTGAAGATAGCAGAAAAAAGTATGTGCTTGATCTCCCTGAGAAAACAGAGTGCTTGCTAGTTGTCTTTGACTGTTTTCTCTGAGAATTTTTTTTTGGCAATTATGTCCTGTGTAACAGTCTGTTTTTTAAAAGCGTATATAAACTGCATGATTCAGTTTTGGAGGCGGAGACCTCTCTGTAGTGCAGGTGAATCCATGTACTCTGAGCTCTTTCCCACGGTACCGTGGATCTGAATAAAGCTTCTACTAACCTGACCCCAAAGTCTACATGTGTTTTTCCACGACATGCTGCACCACCACGCTCATCTGTACACGGCCAGCCTGAAAGTCATTCTTTTTTTTTCTTCACACTGATCCCCAGGAAGTATAAAGTTACATTAAAGTAGCTCTTTCTGCTTTCTGATTTTTTTGGGGATTTTTTTTACAGAAGAGGCAATGAAACAAACAAGAAACCCTGAACCTAAGAATTCATCTCTCTGACCCAGCTGCCCTTGAATGGCTCTTTACACTGAGGCGCTGCTCTGTAAGCGCTGTGCCACACGCGGATGGAAGCGGACCTGATGGGGAACTGAACCAGCCCGATGCTTGGGAATGGGGCGGGCACTCAAGCAGCTCTCATTGGCTGTTTGATAAACCAATTGAATTGCATGGACTCCCTCCAGCCCAATGCACAGGCTAAGACCCGTGCTCCGAAGAACTAGGATGAAAAGACAGATTGGAGCTCCCAGGTGGGCAGGAAGACACTGCCCGGGTTTTAGCCTAATTCAGCCAGAGCCCCCAAGTCCCCCGGGCACCTCCTTCCTCTGGAGCTGGCAGCAGGATCCACCCCTGTGCCTCTGATGGCTCCACTTCAACTCCCATTACCTTAGTCTTTCCCTGACACGACGCCCACCATGGGCATTGCCCTAGCAATAGGATTACATGTCAACCTGTTCCGCTTTCAGGCCCCAGAGGGTTGGCGATGAAAGCTTACAAAGCAATGACAAGTTATGTATGCACAGGAGTATATTTGATCAACCATATGCCTATGCCACTACTAGATGTGGCTGGGGGTCTTTTTAGGGATTCACCTAAAACAAATTCAGTGCAAGTCATGACCTAGGCTTGCAAGATTTCAGCTCGAAGCAACCCAATCATTAACTATGCAGGATGAAAACATGTTTGTCCTGTGTCTTCCTTGCTGTCACGAAGAGTGGGATTACTCTGTCGTAGGCACTGGCGATGCATAGGGGGCGTAGCCCCTGAGCATGGCCATGCACCCCCTGCTAAAAGGTGATGTCGACATTGCCAGTGGCACCTGTGGGCAATTGCCACTTGCCACCCCCCACCTCGCTGCTGACACCGCCAGCAGTATCTGTGGGTGGTCCACGATCACTGCTGGCTACCGCCGACACTGCCAGTGCCGTCTGCGGGTGGTTGCCGACCGCTAGCCACCCCCTACCGCCAGCAGTGCCGTGGCCACCTGCGGGAGCTCACTGCTCACCACCGCCATGCTGCCACTGCTGACCGTGCTGCCGCTGCCTGTGGGAGCTTGCCGTGCCCCCCCAGCCTCGAGGGGCACACAGCATTCATGGTCATAGGAAATGCGGGGGGCTTGTAAGAGTTGCTGGGCGTCCCTAAGGTAGGAAGATCCTGTCTCCCTGAAATACTGTGCTACAAACAACACAGCATCAGGAGGGAAAGGCCTGGTAAGAGGACAGGGTGTTTTAACCAATTGTTTCCTGGCTGGCAACCCAGCTTGGTCAAGATCCCCACAATATTTTCTAGCAGTTTACTCTGTCGCTGGTTGGAGACGTGATACAGAGAGCCATTTGGGACGGGTTTCCTACTTGCCCTCAGAACTGAACTGCTTCAGAAACAGAAGCACATAAAAAATTAAGGACAGCAAAGACCTGGAACCCACCGAAAGAGCATTGCAAACGTTGCAGTCCCATCCACGGAGCTCAGGATTCACCTGCAACTTCCCAACCTCCTCACACCCACTACCCAAACTACTGGCACCTCCCTTCTCTTCCCTCCCCCCAAACACCACTCTGCCCCACCCAAATGACTCAGGTTTGGCTGAATAGAGCACTTGTCTCCTCCTGATTGGATAGCTACTCTTGCCCAATGCTAGTGCTAGCAGCTAGTGGCTAATTGCTAGTGGCTGGCAATGCTAGTGGCTAGCATCTAGTAGCTAGTGGCTAGCTGATCCAATGGGAGCGCTCCACCCCTTTTTTAATTCAGTGCCTGGCTTTTCAGACTAACAGGGTGGAGCAAGGTGGGCTGACTTGAACAAGTGCTCAAGGAGAAAGAAGGAAGGTTATACCTGATTTTCTAGAGTATTTCAAAGGGAGCCTGATTTTTTTAAAACTACTACTAATGTTTAACAGATCCATCTATTGACTCCTCTGTGAAATCCTGTGAAATATGAACTTTCATTTCTACCCAAGAGAGAACTTTTACAATCTTTTCTCCAATGCCTGATGCCTTAAGGGTGTTTGTGCCTGAAAGCTTGCAATTAAAGATTATTTTTTTTGCAACAATCTTGTTGGTCTAATAAAAGATATCATCTCTACTACGAGTCCTGATTTCCTTTTCATTTTTGTAGGTTTTCTTGAAAGATATAAAGGAAACCAATGAGTTTCTATTTCTGCTGAAATATTTTACTTGTCTATGGAAAAAAAGATGTAGAGAGCTAACACAATTCCACAGTGAAACAAATGATCTGCAAAATTAAGTAGATATGGGGGGAAATCTTTAAAAGAAAAAAAAAAAAGGAAGTACTACATAAGTGGTTGGCAATTTGATATAATGTGCTGCTTTTAAACACAGTAACAACTGCTGTGAAAGGATCTTGAGACATGCTTGTTCCAGGTGACAATATTATTATTATACTGTCCAAGGAATTGCATTGACATTCATAACCAGACTAATGAAACAGGAGTGGAACATCCTGCGTTGGTCCCACCTGTGCTGACTTCTGCTTGTGCACATAGTAATTGTCCTTTTTCTCACAGCCCATAACAGCTTCTGTATTATTATATTCCCCACTCTGCTATTGTTGGACATCATTCAAGTTCTCAAGCATCGACTCATGCGACAGTCATTTTGTTGAGGGTACAGGGGGGGGGGGGGGACAAAGAGCAAACTCTAAACGACACAGTTACTACATTAGAGTAATTAAAATAAAGTGTGGACTTTCAATATCACAACACTGACATAATACAAAATAAAGCTGCAGTATTATGAATATTTTCATGAGTTTCTGTAATTTCACATCACACACTAGGAAGATTTGATGTCCCAACAGTAAACACATCCCTGCTGATTCTGAGCGAATTCAACAATATTTTCTGGTCAAGTAAAGACACTTTTTAGCCAAAACATTGTCCAAAATATATAGGCAACTTATAACATAGACATACGAACCTTGACTACCATAGATCTTTATTTTTTACATTATTATATTTATATTTTTATATTCTGTTGCGAAACATTTATTCCCAGCACAAAGAAACTCACTTAATGACAGCAGTGTATCTTAACGTTACAGAGAGGAGAACATTAAAGGGAACTTTGCATTCCTGTTTGGAAAAACCATCAGCTTCTCCCATCACCTTTTAAAAAAAAAAAAAAAGGGTAATAGCCATGTATTCGAGACATTTGAAAGGCTATTTAACAACATTTTTAAAAAACTAAAAATGTAAAAACAAACAAAGCTACAAAGATGAACCAAGTGCTTCCTTCTACAGCAGCATGGTGACTCCCAAGGAAAGCTGTAGAGAAATCTTTCCTGAGAAGGGTTGTCCTGTGTGCCTCTATGAAGTTCACGCTCTGTCTCCCTGGAGACATCTCACAAGATGAACATCGCTGGGCTGCACGGAGGCTCTTTTTGCATGAAGAGCACATTGGTTCCAGTCTTCAAACAGCCGCAGGAGATGAGCTTCAGTGGCTTCCTGCAGAGGCAGGAGAGCTGGCGACTTGAAACGCAAGTTACTCTTCAGATCACAAGCGTCTTTCATTAGTCGTCGGAAGCCAACCGGGGAAATCACCAGGCCACTGCATTGCTGATACCAGTGAATTTTTTGGAACATTTTAGTGTGGGGGCGAGACTGGGGACGCAGAGGCTTCTCCACCTCTTCTGCTCCACAAGCACGGGTTTTTCCAGCAGGCTTTTTCCCAGGTACCTGCTCCGTAGGGGATGCATAGATTGTCTCTGCTACCCTTTTTCGAGCTGTTCTCTTGAGCAGGCCCTCCCGAGGGAGTCCATCAGTGGCAAGCTTACGATTGAGCTGCTTTACACGAGCCATCAAAAGCTGCTTCTTTCTGCTGGATACAGAAAAGTAAGTGAGAGATACTCCCAAGGCTATTTATGAAGACCTCAGAGAGGAAGGACTGGCTCAGAGCAGAGAGGCCGGGTTAGTCTGACTGGGGAAAGGGCCCCAGAGGGGTAGCCCAGAGAGCCCCCACCTCTGTGCCAGCACCAGCAGACCTGATTGAAAACAGGCCACCAAATCAGCATAGTCTTCAGTGCTATTGACTGTTCCCACCTCCTCCCAAAAAAGCTGGAAGAAAACAAAGGAGAGGCATTTGGATGTGAGAATCAGCTGAAAATCTGTATATATAATTTAAAGCATCCCATAATGGTATCACCCTTAGTAAGGAAATATACAGGGATTTTTAAAAAAGGAAATATTAAAAAAAAAAAAAAAGGAAACATAAAAACACTCCAAAAATCCCCAGTTTTGGAAAGCTGTGAACAAACAGGACACAATCACAGCCCATTAGAGCCTCCTGCAATTAAAACCACCTTCAAGTACCACGAATAGATCCAGTCACCACATGGTATTAAATATTTGTTTCATGCTACTCTGGAAGGGAGGCTTCAGAGTCATAAAGCAATGATAGATACAGTCATTAACATATTGATTTATGAATAATAAGCCGGATTCACCTCTAAAAAGGAACCGATTCAAGCAGGGAGCAGCATAACTAACTGTCCGGGGCAAACGTAAGTACAAGAAGCAGCAGCTCCAGGCTGAGAGTTCCCCGCTCCCGGCTCCCGCCTTGTCCCGGTGGGTATCAGAATGCCACCCAATAGGAAGCGGCATTTGTAGTCACGTTGGACAGCTTGTCCAATAGGAATGAAGCATTTCTATCCGCGCCGCACCCGAGCCGCAGAGCAGTGCGGAGGCTTTCTCGTCTCGCCCGTGCACGCGTGCCCCGCTCCCGCCCTGGGCCGGTGGGGGCCTGCAGCCGCCCATGCTCAGCTCGGGCAACGAGAAATGCTGCTTTCCCTGTTGCCTCTTAAATCATTTATTCTCTATTTGCCGCAAATCAGAGTCGCTTCTTGCCCCTCGCGCTCCAGTTGTCCAAGGCAACCTAATCACCAGTATGAATCAACGGGCATTTCCGGAAGAAATGGCCTGGCCGCACCATTAACAACAGCTAGGAGTGCCGGTGTCCCTGGTGTATGGATCTGTCAAGCACTAGATAAAATAACAACCTCCCTTCTAGGAAAAGATACGGAGATCGCTTATCTGCACCTTGAAAAAAAAGCCCTTCAAAGCATTCATTATTTTCCGTATTTGCCCTCAGGTTACAATAGAGACAAGCAAAGGATTTGCGCTATGAGACTTCAAGCCTGACTGGTATTAATAATGGAGGTAGGGAAATATTCGCTGGCATCATTGGTCTCCAAATGAACCCATGACAAGGCGCAGGATGAAAACTCCGGCTCTGCAACTCGGGAGAGCTGCAGAGGTTCGTGACTGGTCAAGGAAAGGCTCTGCTCGAGCAACTATATGGCTCAGGATCCACTGAGTTCCATATAAGCAGGAGCTGCAGCGCTCAGGACGGTCCTGCTTTTAAATAATTCACAGCTGAGAAAGGGACCAATACACGCATGGGGTTTGGGGGCGGTTCGGAGGAAAAAGAAAAGCAGCTCGCCAACGCAGAAAGGAGTCTTACTCTTCGGAGGTGTGGAAGAGGTTAAACCCAACTGTTTCTTTGAAATTTATAAAGGTAATGCAGGGTTTTTTTAGGAATGACCTGCTTAAAGGTAGCTGAAAAAGTATCCTCCCCCCCATTTAGGCATACATCCGCACCTAGCTCCAGAAATATCTTAAGACTGCTGATAGTTTCCTACTGCCCAGCAGGCTAGTGAAGGACCCTGGGTTCAAAGATAAGAAAGTTGCTACCAAATGTGCTAGCTCAAAGCACATTTTCTGCCCCTGGGTGGAAGGAGAAGGGTTCTTCTGTTAAAAAGGTCCTTTTAAGTGTTGCTTATTTGTTGTATAAAAGAGCCATCGTAGAGGACCCTTCATATGTCAATTGAATTTACAGCAAATAAATACAGGTTTTAAAAATCGAATATAGTCACACTTTGGAGCTAGCTAGCAGGGGGGAAAATGTTTCACAGCTGTCACCTATACCAGTAACTATCCTGTCCTAAACCTAGGCAAATCACTCCCTCAATTAGAACTAAATTGCTGTGGTTTTAGGTTGTATTCAGTGGAGGTGAGTGTGTTCAGTAATAGATTATGGTCCCTGGTTCATTACCTTCATTCTGGTCGTTTATGTATTTTAAACGATTTCTGGGGAGCATTGGCATACAGGGGTTGTGCAAATGTGATGCCACTTGCAAAAGCTGTGACACAAGCTAACTTTGTAAAGTTATGGCTATGGGGAATCTGTCAGGAAACAGTCTTGCTTTACAGATGTTTCAAACAAACTTAGATGCAAGAGGTTTTCTTTGCAGACATCACCCTTCCATTTCCTTCTGTTCTGTATGGTGGTGATGCCTATTAAGGCTTTTCCTTAATTATAGATCCTATTTACCAGTTTGGGTCTTTCTTCCAGGTAATCGTCAAGGATGTATAAAGGCTACTGAAAGATTTTAGTGATCTGCAGAATAGGAATTGAATCCGCAAAAAGTGAGCAATGAAATAATTTACTTAACTGTGGAGAGAAAGGGAGCGTGTCTGTCTGAGAGATTTCTCCCCCTTTCAGTTATACTGGATGTCACCTCTTTGGTGTAGTATGCAAATGGAGCACCTCTTTTAGGTATCTTCCAATAAATGAATATTTTCTTGTCCAAGAAGAAAACTCGAGATCGGAGGGATCTGTCCAGTTGCACTGAAGCCAGACTCATCAGTCATCAATCAAGAGAGCTCTACATTTCTCCCAGATGTAAAAGGGTGAATCAATTAAAGTACTACGATGCGTCTGCCTTAGCACTTTTCCTATGCCATAATTGTGCTTTTGTCATCAGGAAAATCTGCCTATAGCTAAATCTTTCTAAATTGGGCAAGTCATTCAAAATTAATATTTATGTTTTATGCAAATAATGATGCATCTCGTTCTCATGAGGATTTTTTTTAGCCCTTCTCTCTTTCTGATTTAACGAACTACTCCCTACCCTTGCATGGCAGGGCATTGGCATTGCCCTTGTCCCACTGCCTCACCTGTGGCAAGTTAAAAGGACCCCTGAGGTCTCTTCCAACCTTACTCTTTTGTGACTCCCTCAGTGGAAGATTTGCCGTTCATTTCTTTCCGAAGTGAGAAAGGAGCAGCCAACCAGGCAGATGCTTCCTCAGCCTGAGGAAGGGGTTTTAACCCCGAAAGCTTGCTGAGGAAGACAATTTCCAGCTGTTTAGCTGGTCTAATAAAAGATATCAGATGCACCCCGAGAGCCTTGCCGAGCTACAGCCAAGGCGTCCACCTCCTTCCGTTGCCTTTTACTTTAGCAGAGATCTGGGGCCTTGCTTTGACTTTGACGCTGTGGAATCAGAAAAAATATATGCCTTAAACTTTGATTATTTTAGTTATAAGATGACATAACCGCTTTGTGTAGAATTGCTGGCTCGGTACAGTAGAACAGATAAGGGCAAATGTTTGTTCTTTGTAACTCTTCTGCAAATGCTTCGCTCACCGCGGCCTTGAAGGTAGAAAAAAAAAGTATGTACAAAGTAGATTTCCAGGTGCAAGAAGGAGGTTTGTGAACTAACCTCACCTCCCCCATAATTCCCATCCTGATAACAGCAAAGAAATAATGAAGTAATATTATAGCCGCTTTTCATGCTAACTTCACTATATGATCACGTGAGTTGTAAGCGACTGTTAAAAAGTATATAAGCCTCCTGATTTTGCTCTTGGGGGGGGACCCCTTCCAAGTGCTTGGGAAATCCATGTCACTTTGGAACTCCCCCTACAGCTGTAGTTTCTTTTGAATAAAAGCTTCTGCTGACCTGACCCAAAAGTACTCTGTGTGTGTTTCCACAACAACGCACTTTTGAAGTCAGAGAAATCCTGGCAGGCTCCCCCTAAAGAGCCTGTGTTTCTTGCCCGCCTTTGCGGTGCCTTGCGGGCCAGCCGGAGGAAGAAACGGGGAGATTTCTTCGCGCAGGGAATCTCTCTGCCCCCCGGGGTCCTATCCCCGCAGCCTCCTCATGCCGCCTGCCGACAGGGGGGTTCCATTTAGCATCAAACCCACATTTTATCCTGGCACCGGGGGTCCGGCGCACGGGTCAGTGCAGGTTCCGGCGCTTTTCACGGAGGGGACTTGATTCATTTAATGCGGCAAACTAGGGGGGATGAAAGCGCGGCTCCCCTGCCACGCCGGCCGGGCTGGAGCAGGACCCCGCGCGGCCCGATCCCGGGGGCTGCAAAAGCACGAGGAGCGCGGGGACGGGGGCGGGGCGTTGATTCTGCTGCGTCGGGAAGCTTGGCGGGCTTGATTGGGCTGCGTCGGGCTGTGCTGTATATAAGACACGGCGGCGGGCTCGGGGGGCGCTGTGTCTCGGGCGGCGGCGGCGGCGGCGGCGGCGGCGGCGGCGGCGGCGGCGGCGGCGGAGGAGGAGGAGGGGGGATGCCGCGGCAGGGCGGGCTGGCTGTGTCGCCGCCGCACCGGCGAGGCGGGGCGGGGCTGTCCGACCTTATCTTCCGCGCGGTGTGCGCCTCCACGGCCCGCAAGGGCGTGTCCCTGACCGCCATCAAGAAGGCGCTGTCGGCCGACGGCTACAACGTGAAGAAGAACAAGGGGCGCATCAAGGCGGCGGTCACCGCCCTTGTCACCAAGGGCCTCCTGCAGCGGGTGACGGGCAGCGGCGCCTCCGGCTCCTTCCGCATGGGCAGGATGCCGAAGGAGAGCCCCGCCCGCCCGGCCGCGGCGGCGGCCAAGAGCCGCAGAGCGAGCGCGGCCCGGAGGAAGGAGACGAAGTCCCGGGGGAAGCAGGCGGCGGCGGGGAAGGGCTCCGGCAGGGGCAATAAACGGGGCGCTAAAACACCCAAAAAGCCGGCGGCCAGAGCCCGGCGAAAAGCCGCGGGCAGGAAGCGGCAGTAAAATCCGTGCCGCGCTTACTTACAAACCCAAAGGCTCTTTTAAGAGCCACCACGTGCTCGGTGGAGGAGCGGATACACTGCGGGGGGTGGTTCCCTGACAGCCGCCTGTCACACTAGCAGAGCCCCGGGCAGTTGCTCTGCTCCCAGCCCCTCCCGGGCTCCAGTTGTCCCTCCCCCAGCCTGGCTCCCGGCTGGGAGACGTGTGACTGCAGCGAGAGCCTGGCTCCCAGCCCCTGCCGCTGATACCAGCTAGGTCTCATGCCCCCTTTTCGAGGTCAGCAGCCTATAGCAGAATCCTGCCCGCAAATGAAGTTGGATCTGACCAGGAGCTGCCCCAGAGAGCGCCCTCTTCCCCTGTCCTCTCATGTCGGTGCTTAGTGCTTCACTCCCTGCAGAGGCACCGGCCTCTGCAGTGAGGAAAGAGCAGGCCGGCCATTTGAGTTCTCGGGGGGGGGGGGGGGGCGATTGGGACTCTGCAGCCCAGGACAGCAACCTGGGTTGCAAGCTGCAAAATGTTGCCAACCTTTGCTATAGGGCTCTAGGAAGTCTGTCACACAAGTTATGTGGAGATGCAGCTTTTAAAAGTACTTTTCTGGTGCATGGTCAGTGATCACTGATTGTGATCAAGATCTGAAGAGTAACCCATGCTTAAGAGTTATTATATGGAGTTTGTTTATGTGCCAAGGAAATGGCTCGTCGTAACTTCATTTGACCTGAAAATGGCAGATTTTGCACTATCCATGCAGCCATCCTTGCACCCACAGAAAGGCCGTCCGAATGCATACAGACAAGTTGCTGTTTTAACCAAATCATTAGAGAAATTGCACCAAAAAAGAACATTGAATCTCAGTGTCCCAAGAACATGTTCTGTTATTATTTCAAGTGACTTTAAGTACCTGTTTTTAGTTTCTCGGGTCTTGATACGCGAAGGAAACGGCTAGTTTTGAACTGGAGCTGTTTTAAGTTTCCAGAAAGAAAAGAATTCTTGTGGGTAAGAGCTGGGCCTAATGTATGGTTGGGATAGACAAAGACAGGCATTTGGGTATCACGGTACCTTTCTCCAGGCCTCTGAGAGAGAAGCAGACATAGAAGAGCTAAGAAGCAGAAATATTTAAGCCCATCCCTTTGTACCAAAAAGCTACACATGAAAGCACATGTTCTGCAGAATTAGCTAGTACCTAATTCTGTAGAAGTGCTGCCTAGCTGAAGCACCAGCAGAAATCAGAGGGTGCCGTGTATTAATAATAGAGGGTGCCCATCTATTAATAAAAATGCCATGCATGCAGTTTTAGCTTCTTTTAATATAGTTGAGCAACTGGAACAAAGGGAAGAGTCAAAAGAGACAAACAGGCTGGAGAAAACCTGGAGCTGTGAAGCTCTTTCTTCCACCTCCTCCTCCTCCCTCTGAAGAGTGAGAGTCTAAAGGGCTAAGGCTGACCACCAATCGGGAAGATGGCTTATCTTGTCCCTTAGGGTGACAATATTACTCTGGAGTTTGTACTCAAGAGTTCAAAGAAAGGTCGGATTGTCTCCCCGGTGAAAGATCCTGGTGGAAAAGTGAAGATCGGGGCTTTGTTACCAGCATCATAAAACGCCACCAATCCCCTTTCATAGTCCAAATAAATCCGAATCCTTGTGGGAATCCCATGCACGTGCAGAGTGGTTTCAGGAGAAGTGAGAGCCTGGTATTTCTCCCAGTATTTCCGCACAGCCCAGATGCCCTGCTTGGCTGCAATCCTGTTCCCCCCTTTTTTCTTCACAGATTCCTTTGCTACTCCCAGAACCCAGACTGCCTCTTCCCCAACTTCCACCTCCCAATAATGTCTCCCCAAGTGAAGCCTTCGCAGCCCAGCACGCAAGGCGCAGCATCAAATCTCTCAGGGCTGTCAGGCACCTCCTGCTGTGTGACTCCCCAGTTTACACTTGTTCGATCTGGAGACAGACGGAGCCAAGAAAACGCTGTGTCGGGATCCAGAGTCACGCTCAGTGGAGACGGGGAAAAACAAAATATAAGAACCAGAGGCAGAGCTTGGCTTGAGGGAGGGACAGGGATTGGGATGATCTGGCACATCATGTCCTCTCTCCATTCAAAATGTTCTATTGCCATCTTGGGGCCATCTGCCCCTTATTGCCTTGTGCATTGGCTCAAAGGGTATTTTTAAGTTTTCATTTCACCCATTTCTGTTCCACCCATCAAATCACAGGGAAAGAAAAACTCCTTACCTTTCATCACTTGAGTACAGATGTTTGCTGACCAGGCTCACCTGGTAACTCATAAAATAGTCCCAATTGATCATCATGGTATCATAGTGCCAGCCCCCTCCCAAATATCAGACTGGCTTAAACAATCATAAAGCATTTTTTTAAATACATCTTAGTTTCTTCCTATTTGCATTTCTTGTGGCTCAGAAAGGAGAAATCCATGGGGACAGGCTTTCTGCTTTTCCACTATAATCACAAGAACTAGGAATTTACTGTCAATTGAAAACACGATTCTTTCAACTAAGTGTTTTGCCAACCAAAAGGCAGACAAGGTTCTTTGGGTAGATGTGGTATCTTTTATTAGACCCACTAAATCCTTGGAGAAAATTGTTATTAGTAAGCTTTTGGGCACAAACACCCTTCTTCAGGCATAAGGAGAGTCTGCTGGTGTTGTGTGTGCTCTCCTACCAAAGGGACTGCAAGTAGTCACAAGCCTTGCAATAAAATACCAGGAATTGGGACCACTGCAATAGTGAGTAATAACTTCCTTGTCTTTCTATCAAGTATCTCCAGCATAGGTGGGCTGCTTTTTTAGCAGTGATTCCCCCAGTTTGATTCCTGTTGCTTTGAGTGGCCCCAAACAACTATTTTCTCCTGCTTCAGGAAACTATTTGCATTGCATTGTCCACCCTCCCCACAACCCCCCGAATATTTACCTCTGTCCACCTTTGGGTCAGGCAGTAAGCACACTAAAAGAAAAAAAAACACACAGCAGAGATCAGATCGTGGTGGTTACTCTCAGACTTGAATACCAAGAAAGAAATGAGGGTCTGGACAGGTGAAGCAATGACACTAAAAACCCAGAGATAATCTTAGCAACATAGTGCTCTGCAGTGTATGAATTAGAAAACATTTAGGACTGCTTTCTTCTATCACCTTTGTACTAGAAAGACAGACCCTGGGATCCATTCTCGTTCTATCCCCTAGGCGCGTCTACACGAGATGTTTGCTGTAGAGCTAATTAGCTCCGCAATGAAAATGTCACCATTTACACACGTGACCTTACTAGGTTGCAGTAGATTAATAAATGCCACCGCAGGGTAGTCCAGCTAAACACAAGCAGTACCCTGTGGCAGCATTGTTTTGTGTGCTACAGCACATGTGTAGGTAGTGACGGGGCTGGCTGGGGCACAAGGGTGCTTCAGCGTAGGGGCTGCCTACTGACCAGCCCCTCTGCAGCACATGGAGCCTGGTCAGACCAGCCCCAGCTGGCAGTCTGACCTCTGGGTCCCCTGCCAGCCTGGGCTGCTCTGGCCCACCTCAACATGCTGTGCATGAATAAACTCCGGAGCAATTAGGTCTGGAGTTTATGCATACGTGTTAATCACACATGTAGATGTGCCCCCTGAGTGTGAACTAGTTTTAACTCCACAGAAGACACCAGGATGGATTCCCATCATGCCCATCCCAATGTAAATGGAGAGTAATCTCCCTGGAGTCTCTGAAGCTGATGCCTCTCTCTCTCACAGGAATAAATAGATTAAAGGCATGCCTAAGCCTTGTAGCTCACTGGGCTTTCATGGTTTCCATAGTCAGCAAACACAAGGAAGTGATGTGTGGAGCCTTCTGGGCATTTAACCTTTAACTCCCCAGACCAAAATGCCCGAGTAAACATATACAGCTGGCATTGGCATGGCTCCAATGGACGATTCAAACTCATACTACTTGAGCTGAAGTGAGATGCCTTAAACCCTCTGCTGGAGTTCTGCGCCCATCTTGTTTCCCCCTCCCCACTTCCAACACGCGCTTTCTCTCTCAGCCCAGTGTAAATCAAGACTAATTCCAATGGAGTCACCAGAGCTGATTTTCTATTTCACTGGTGCTGGTATAAAAATCAGGAGTAGCCTCCCTAGGGACAATTTCTCACTCATTCACCCTATTGTGAATTAGCATCCAGCTTCAGTGCAATCATCATGAGAACAGCACCTGCACAGACACTCACACTCCTCTTTAAGCTCTCCGTTTCCATATTGCCTTGCAGTTTCTCCAGAGCCTCCTGTAGAAAAGTAATATTTTGAGAAAATAACCAAATCCTCCAGTTTGTTTCAGGACAAGAAAGTGCTGAGGGCCAGGCTCTCTCTGTCTCACATCTAGAAAGAGACACAGAGTTATCCATCTCTTGACTATTCAACCTAAGGCATCAGCCAAAAAGCTGGGCTGACAGTCAGTTCCCACCCACAGGTGACTCCCTTCCCCCTCTGGGCGGGCAAGGGGAAATGTCAGAAGTCTCAGGATTGTGGGCATGGGGTGGGACTGGGAGCTTCAGAGAAAGACACTCCCATGCCCGTCCTCCCCAGGCTCCAGGAAGGTGTGTCCTTCACCTGGTGCCCAAACCCCTTCTCAGCTTCAGGAGTCAGGGCATGAGAAGCCACATACCTGTTCAAGGTGCTTCTGGCATCCTAGAGTGGAGAAAGAAAGAAGGAGTTAAGTCATGTGTGGCCTACACTTGGGACCTTCCTGCTTTGGATGAACTCCATTAGGTCATGCCCCAAAACAGTCCCAGTTCCCTCGGTCACTTCATGTCCTACAGGAGGCTTCAAGACCTAAATCTTTCACCTCCTGTCAATGACTGGATGAAACCAGGAATAAAGCCTTTGCAGCTGGGTGGGGAAGGAGGGAGTTTTCTCCTATTCAAGTCAGATCAAGAGATTTTTCTTCCCCACAAAGAGCAAATGGCAACGTAGGCATGGAGGTCAGCTGTGGCCAGTGACTGTGCAGGGATCTGGGGGCTGCTCACGCAGTCTCACCTCCAGAAATCCCATTGCTGGCTCCTCACATTTCTCCTCCAGTTCCCTGAGCAGAGCATCAAGACAGGAAAGCTTTTCTGAGAGCTGTGTGATACTTTCATCCTTCCTGGTCTCTATGTCTCTCTCCAGCTCTTCCAACCAAGCCAGAAAGAGACGCTCTTGTTTTTCCAAGAACTGGTGCAGTCGCTCAAATTGAAATTGCATCTTCTCTTTCTCAATCTCTGTTTGCTTCTAGAAGGGACACAGAAGGGCCAGAAACATGGATGAAATCATGGAATGTGTCACTTTAAAGGTAGTTTTCAAAGAAGAAAAATCTGTAAGCTACTATATGTTTTATAAAGAAGACCTAAAACTTTATAATTAGTACTTTTTTTTTTCTATTTCTTGACGTTAGAAATGTTTTTCTTACCTCTCCTGGAAGACTGTGCACACTAGATAACCTCATCACTGTCTAACACTGAGTCTAGAAGAGAAGGAGGGGTTTAATTCAAAATGTTCAAAACTTTAGCTCCACTGACACCTCCTTTAACCTGGCAGATAACAGACAAAAAAGTTGTTAAAATTTCTCCTTCCATATCCCTGGCTCCCCCAAATCTTCCCATAAGCCATGGCTGCAGGGAACTGTTTCAGGTACTGTAGGCTGTAGACGTGGTCAGTGCCATTGGTGACACATAGGGGGTGCACATGGGTGCACGTGCACCCCCTAAAATTGGCGGTGTACCCCCTGCGATTGGCCATCACCACCATTGCTTGCCACCCTCCCCGCCTTGCTGCCAGTGGCGTCTGTGGGCAGTTGTAGAGCGTCACTGACCACCGCTGACACTGCTGGTGGCATCTGCAGGTAGTTGCAAACCGCTAGTCGGCACTTGCCACCATCCCGCTGTCGCCAACACTGCTGTGGCCACCTGCGGGAGCTCCCCACTTGCCACCACCACGCCACTGCCCCTGCCTGCGGGTGGTCACCGTACCCCCCCAGCCTCAGAGGCATGCATCGTTCATGGTCAGTGACTGACAGAGACTGACTAGTGCGGACTATGGACCTAGCAAAAGTCTAAGTTATGAATGATATGCTTCTGTAAGGCTCAGGTCAAGCATAGTGCCTGTTTTTAACCTGGCAGGTGAAATACCACGTATCTGTCCATGAAGGCAGTTTTCCTAAAGCGCACCCGGGGACAACTGCTCTTCTGGTGTGGTTCAGTACCCGCTGAGGTGCAGCGGCTTTAAGCCCACTTTATGGAAATGAGAGTCTCCGTCCTAGCTTGCTCCGAGGGCCTTATGGCTAAGGGCAAGAAAACTCGGGGGCACCTGAACCCCACACCCCAGGGCTTGGGCCGGCAAGTAGGATCCCTGCCAAAGGATTTGGAAACATCTGAAGCCCCAGGAGTGGCTGGAGATCACTTTCCAGTCATAGGGCCACTTATGGTTCTGGACTGCCTCATGGATTTGGAATTGGATTTGGCTATTTTGGCTTGGAACATGGATAAATTAAAAAAAAATCCTAAATAGTAGCCTGGGAAAGTAGAATAAGAATCTGTTTATCAAGCCATTAAAATCAGACTAGGTCAGGAATGAATGCCTGCTTGTTGGAGTTTTGTTCTGCTGTTTGATAGCAATTGATTTTTAAGTAGTCAGCTAGATCCCTATTGCAATAATAATGTGTTTCTGTTAACCCGTTGTGCATTATAACTGGCCTGCTCAGCAAAGTAAAGAGAACGTGGTAAGGAGCATTCCCAGATGGTGAAGGAAAGAGATAAGAAGCTCTCTCCCAGAACTGTACTTTTCACAAGGACACAAGCCCCATTTAACTGGTGTCTTTCAAGTCCACAGGAAAACTGGTTCAATCCAATTTCCAAAGTCTCAGTAAAATAAATCAATTTGAATAATGTCAATGAGAATATGACTCAGAGGGTGGTGGTGGATGGGTCATATTCGACCTGGGGGGAAGTGGGCAGCGGAGTCCCCCAGGGCTTGGTGCTTGGGCCCGCGCTGTTCAATTTCTTTATCAGCAATTTGGACGACGGGGTGAAAAGCAACCTGTTCAAATTTGCTGATGATACCAAAATTTGGGGTGAGGTGGGCACGCTAGTAGGGAGGGAAAGACTGCAGCAAGACCTGGATAGGTTGCAGGGGTGGGCTAACAAAAACAGGATGTATTTCAATACTGACAAGTGCAGGGTGCTGCACTTGGGCAGTAGTAACCAGCAGCACACGTATGAGATGGGAAACTCCCTTCTTGAGAGCACGGAGGCAGAAAGGGATCTTGGAGTCATCATTGATCCCAAGATGAACATGGGCTGACAATGCGAGGTCACGGTCGGCAGGGCTAACCGGACCTTTCCGTGCATCCACAGGTGCATCTCAAGTAGGGCCAAGGAGGTGATCCTCCCCCGCTATGTGACACTGGTCAGGCCACAGCTGGAGTACTGCGTCCAGTTCTGGGCACCGCACTTCAAGAGGGATGTGGACAACATTGAGAGGGTCCAGAGGAAGGCCACCCACATGATCCAGGGACAGCAGAGCAGACCCTACAATGAGAGGCTACGGGACCTGAACCTGTTCAGCCTTCACAAGAGAAGGCTGAGGGGGGACATGGTGACCGTCTAAAAACTCACTAGGGAAGACCAAAAGGGTTTGGGGGAGACCTTGTTTCCCCTAGCGCCCCCCAGGATAACAAGGAATAATGTCCACAAGTTGTTGGAGAGTAGGTTTAGATTAGACATCCATAAGAACTACTTCACTGTCAGGGTGGCTAGGATCTGGAACCAACTTCCAAGGGAAGTGGTGCTGGCTCCCACCCTGGGGGTCTTTAAGAAGCGGCTCGATGCCTACCTGGCTGGGGTCATTTGAGCCCGGTTTTCCTCCTGCCCAGGCAGGGGGTCAGACTTGAAGATCTACAAGGTCCCTTCCAACCCTACTTCTATGATTCTATGTATTTAAATAACCCATATATAAGTACTGGGTATAAACAGGGAATTTGGGGAAGACCTCAGCAAATTCAAAGCAACCTCCTGCCAGCCTGCATCCCACCTTCCTCCTCTCTCCTGTGTCTCTCCTCAGCCAGTATAAGTGAAAATCTGTATTATGCTATTGCAGGTAGCTAGATAGGCATAGAGACAAGTGGTTATTCTAATGTTTTCAGGGTGTTGTCAAGAAAAGATTGGGTTATAGATCTGTCTTGCCTCTTTATCTGACTTGGGTGGCAGAAGTAGCTTACCTGCTAAGGGGGAATGGAGGAGCACTGGAAAATGTGATTGTATCTTGACTTGCTATATAGAAAGGGTAATCTGGAAGGGAATTGTAACTGTCTTTGAATTCTATGTCTAAGCCTGCAGAGAATAGAGAGGCTGTAGTCTTCTCTCAAAAGACCAAACAGTGCTGGGTTTTTTGTAACAGTGCTGTGAGGGATAGGGATCCAGGTGTATCGCAGTGGCATTAGATCATTAGTGTAGGTACTGCATGCATTGGTACTTGAAACCTTATGGCCAGTATGGGCACATTGCACCATTGATGCTATCCTACCTATTCAGTTGTATAGTTTGAATAAAAGCCATCCCCTGCCACAGCAGGGAATACAACCCAGAAGCCTAACTTCCATGCATAGCTACTTTAACCACTAAATTACAGTCCCATCTCTGAATTGAGAATAAAAATCCAGGAATCTGAATTCCCTTCCCCTCCCCTCTCCCATGTACTCACACCAGGAAACTAGGGACAGAGCCCAGGAATATGGACTCCCAGCCTCCTTGCTCTAATACTAGGCCTCACAGTCCTCCCAGAGGCCAGGATACAGCCCAGGAGTCCTGATTCCAAAACCTACTCTAACCAGTAGGCAAATCTCTCCTCCCTGAGCTGGGGAAGGAGTGCTGCCTCCCAGTTCTCCTCTCCCCCATGTCACCACTTTGACCCCACTCCTGCCAGCTGCGAATTTCTATTACCTCTTGCTGCCAATGGGGAAACTGAAGCACCGTGTCACCTGCCCGACACCACGCAGGAAGTCTGTGGCAAAGCTGAGAACTGAATCTAGAATTGACAATCCAAATTTAATATCCGAACTAGTGAATCATCCTTCCTCTTACTGCAGCATACCTGCCCTCAGTGAATCAGGCCTAGAACCAGACAGCCTGCCACCGGAGGTGGTTCAAGCGCCTACATTGAACACCTTCAAGAGCAAACTGGATGCTTATCTTGCTGGGATCCTATGACCCCAGCTGACTTCCTGCCCTTTGGGCAGGGGGCTGGACTTGATGATCTTCCGAGGTCCCTTTGTTGCACAAACGGCTAGTTTCGTGCCCCTGGAGGCTTGTCCAATCCACCCCAGGAGAGAGTCACACACACAGGCTAGGTCCAATTTCAGATTTATTGTATGCAAACAGTTCGACCCAGGAGCTGAGCTCAAATCAGAGTCGACCACAAGTCTGGCCCGGAATCACATTTTTATAGCTTACCTAAACATAGTCTTGACGTATTAGGCACTTATTGGCAGCATTACCATTTCCTAGTTGTTACGTCTTATCTTGTAGGCTGAACTTAACTTGTTATTGGTTAGTGTGACTTATCAGGGTTGGTGCATGCGCATTCAAAAAGCAGAACTACAGCAAAATCTTTTGTCGCATGCGCAGAGGGAAAGGGGAACTGCGGCAAAGTTAGTAAACTTTAGTAACCTCTTATCTCAGCGTAACCTTAGGGCACTGGGCAGGGATGATTTCAAAATGCAAGGCAAGCAGTAAGAACAGCAGACCACAGATTAGTCATTAGACCTTATGATCTTGCACAAGGGTCATAAGATGGTCATAAGACACTTCTATCACATAGTTGCTGCTCAAGTGTTATTGCAAAATCAGGGAGCCTAACGTCTTTTTACTACAACTCCCCCCTCAGATGCTTTCTTACTCTAAAAATTTTCATAAGTGTCAGCAATAGCCAATCTTTGATAGTGTACAAGCATTTCACGGTTAACAACTGACTGAACAGTCTGTCTCAGAAGGGTCATGATGCACGGTAGCATACAAGGAAGCAAGCAAAGGGTTGACACTAACAAGCATAAGGCCATCAACACGCCCTTTAACCAGCCAGTCTGAGGAAGCCAGGATGTAAACCAGTCAAAGTTCCACCCGTTCCATGTCTGGACTGGGACATGTGCTACCTTTTCCATATCATTTGCTAGGTCCTTTATCAATTCACCATTATCATCAATTTCAACACAACAATTTGATAAATTCAACTTCCTGCACACCCCTCCTCCACTTGCAAGTAAGTAGTTAAGAGCTAAGCGGTTTTGCAGTTGTACTGAACCTTACTGAGGGTTGCAAGCTTGTTTTGAGAACAAGTATAACAGGTGGACATAACTTTTGGGTTCGATATACCTAAAAGGGACAAGAGTCCCAACAAATAGACTAGGGCCCACATCTTTGCAAGCATAACTTCAAATCTCCAGCAGGTTCACTTTTCCACTTGTTGGCTTTTTGTTCCCGGGTGTTATCAGCTTCCGGAGTGACCACACCCTGGGAGTTGGTGTCCTCCTGATGAAAAGGCTTTACCCTCAAGCAATGGGTCCACTTATCGCTGTTTCATAAGCGAACAGCTGTGTGTGTAGTCAGCAGCACCTGGTAGGGTCCCTCCCACCTTTCCGCAAGGGGATCCTTCTTCCACTTCTGTACCAAAACTTGGTCACCCGGTTTGAAGTTGTGGATTGGTGCATCAAGCGGGAGGCTCTGGAAGGGTGCAGCAAACCTGTGTAGGGAAGACAAAACAGACTGCAAGGTGATAACATGTTCTCAAATTTCAGATTTTTCTAAATCTACAGTAATCTGTTCCCTCTACCCCGCTGGCAAGACTCTGGGAGACATACCAAACATTAATTCAAAAGGTGACAATTTAATCCCTCTACGTGGTATGCTACGAATACGAGTTAAAGCCAGTGGGAGTGCCTGCGGCCATTTCAAATGAGTCTCAATACAGATTTTCGTTAACGTCGCTTTCAGCGTTCTATTCATGCGCTCCACCTGACCTGAACTCTGGGGTTTCCATGGAGCATGGAGTTTCCATGTGATATCTAAAGCTTTGGACACTTCCTGTACTATTTTCCCCACAAAATGACTTCCTTGATCTGACTCAATAGACTCAGGCAACAGAAATCGGGGTATTATCTCGTGGAGTAGTACTCGTGTCACTGTGGATGCGGTAGCCGTTCTTGTGGGGTACGCTTCCACCCATCCAGTTAGTTGATCAACCAATACTAGCAGATAACAGTAACGACCAGACTTTGGAAGTTCAGCGAAGTCAATCTGCCAAGCTTGTCCGGGATAATGGGCCCACGGTCTTCCTCCCATAGGGGCTGGTGGTCTTGTAGGTTTTGGGTTTACCTTTTGACAGGTTGGGCACTGAGAGACCACTCTCTGGGCTTCCAGATCAAGTTCTGGAGCCACCATTTGACGAGTTAACAAGTCTCCCATCGCAGTGCCTCCCATGTGAGTGGAATAATGTAACCGGTGGAGTATCTCTTCCAATAAGCATCGAGATATTAATACTTTCCCTCCGGGTACAATCCACCATCCCTGAGGGTTCTTAATAGCCTTGAGCTCTGCGGCTATCTTATCTGATCCTGGGCCATACTTTGCTTTACAATCTTCTAAGTAAAAGGGCACCTCATGGGCCGAGCCCTGAAACACTGCCTCTCCTCCCATCTGTGCTGCCTCTTTGGCTGCTACGTCAGCCTTTGCATTTCCCCTTCTCTGGCGCTCATCTGCAGCCTTGCCATGGGCTTTAACATGCACCATGGCCACCTCTTTCGGTAGCGGAGGGCTTTCAATAGCATTACAATCTGTGGCCCATTTGCAATCTTTTATCCAGAGGCCGTGATGAACCCACGTTCTCGTCATAACAACCCATGGGCACGTACAGTGGCAAAGGCATAGCGCGAATCCGTAAAAATGTTCACTCTTTTGTCTTTTCCTAATACCAATGCATGGGTCAGGGCAGTGAGCTCCGCTGCCTGTGCTGACCAGTTTGCCGGGAGCTTTTCTTTCCACACCGTCTCAGCCAAAGTTACCACAGCACATCCCATATGCCGCATGCCATGTATCACGCTACTCGAACCATCTACGAAGAATTCCTCCTCTGGGTCCTCCCATTCAAAGGCAAACAATTTCTGACTATCTTTGTGTAGCAGAATAGAGAAGAAAGCATCTTTTAAACCATAGGATGATCCACTAAATTCTTTTGTTTACAGCTCTCAGGTCTTATACCAATCCTGAAGGAGGCGCCATCTGCCCATATACATGAATCAACATTCTTTAAAATCTCAATTCCTTTGGCTTTCACAGAAGCTTGTAGCTTTGTTAGTAAATCTCGCCCCTTCAGCTTGAACCTTCCCCCGAGGAGTTCACCCTTATCAGGCGGCCCCCCGCTGACTTTCCTTTTGTTTGTCCTTCAGCTTAGGGCAATCCCTCTTCCAGTATTCCTTTCTTCTGCCCCCCTCAGGTTTCTCCTTCCATCCCCCCCCAGTGTTTGTGCTTCCACCCCAGGCTTTCTCTCTCTCCTCTCTGCCACCTGATCACGATTCCCATAAACTTCATACGCAATCTCTACGAGTTCTGAAAGCAGCTTACCCGCTGCCCCCTCAGTCTTTTGCAGCTTTTCCTCATACGGGGGAGGTGTTTTAGAACAGCTTGTGCCAGCTATCCCTTCCCGATCCGTTTGGTCTGTGTCCGGTGGCGTTTTAGCCTCATCCCTGCACCTTAACCCTTGAGTCAGATCTTCCCTCACTATCAGAATTAAAGAGGACCCGGGGCTTTCTCCCAGCGTCCTAGTTAATTTACGACAAGCCCGACGTGTTGTCGGATGAGGGCGCTTTGAGCAGTTTTTCCCCGAATACAACGTATGTTCTCAGACACAAAAAAATAGGATCCTTTACCAGACAAAATTCTAGCCAGCAGTAAGATTTTAAACTGACCTGTATTTAATAAGATTCGGATCCAGTCACCATGATTTTGAGCACACAGAAAGACACAGGAAAGGCTTATTTAGGATGTCCGGGCTGTTCAGTGCCTTGCCCCGCAGTCCTTACTGCCCAGACTCAAGGCTACTGACGTGACACCGGCTCATACAGTGGAAGGAGGGAGGGAAACACAAAAGGGATTCTTTCACTCCTGCCCTTGAGAGAAGATACTGGGACAACGGATTTGGGAAAGACAAAATCACTCAGACACCTGTCCACTGGGTCACGAGGTTCCAGCTGAGCCCCCTTGCGTTTGACACTACCTTGTTAGGCAGAATCGGGGCGGCTAGACTCAGCTTTTAGTCCCAGACCTGGTCAGTGGCTCATCATTTTTTTTTTTTTAAATACACCGACGCACATTCATCCAGTTAGACCTACCTCCTTCCCCACACTGCCTTAGCCAGATTCACATCAAAAGAACCGGCATCCGGCCACTCCAACTGACAGAGAGTAATTAATCTATCTTTTAACATTTCTACCCCGTAATTCCCTTTGAACTTACTAAAGTTTCTTAGCATGCATCCTAATGGGGTTGTGGAGTTTTCTTCTTGGGAGCTACCTGAACCCATTGTGTCAATCAAAATTCAGACCTATTTGCTGAACATTAAAACAAAATCACTCAAAACAAAGTCCCCGGGGCTAATGTTCAGAGTTATATACTGAACATTCCAAAATTCCAAATTCCCTGAGAGACCACTCAACAAGACAAACTACCCAAATGACACAAGGCAAATGAATACTTACTCCGTCAACACCCTGGCGCCGTCTCTTCGGACCCACTTAGCCTGGTTGACTCATTTAAGGGAGAGCCTTTAACCTCCCGGGTGTCCCGACTCACGGTTCCAGTGCTGTGACAGACTCCAAAAGCAG
The DNA here is from genome assembly GCF_030867095.1 of Alligator mississippiensis. Lineage (NCBI taxonomy): Eukaryota > Metazoa > Chordata > Crocodylia > Alligatoridae > Alligator > Alligator mississippiensis. The sequence continues at coordinate 414,638 of NW_026775376.1, read as the reverse complement.
TCTGGTGGCCACTTCACAGACACCTTTTCCATTCTTATCGTGACCCCGGGGTAGTCCGAGGGCAACTCCTGGCTGGCTCGCCAAATTGTTGCACAAACGGCTAGTTTCGTGCCCCTGGAGGCTTGTCCAATCCACCCCAGGAGAGAGTCACACACACAGGCTAGGTCCAATTTCAGATTTATTGTTTGCAAACAGTTTGACCCAGGAGCTGAGCTCAAATCAGAGTCGACCACAAGTCTGGCCCGGAATCACATTTTTATAGCTTACCTAAACATAGTCTTGACGTATTAGGCACTTATTGGCAGCATTACCATTTCCTAGTTGTTACGTCTTATCTTGTAGGCTGAACTTAACTTGTTATTGGTTAGTGTGACTTATCAGGGTTGGTGCATGCGCATTCAAAAAGCAGAACTACAGCAAAATCTTTTGTCGCATGCGCAGAGGGAAAGGGGAACTGCGGCAAAGTTAGTAAACTTTAGTAACCTCTTATCTCAGCGTAACCTTAGGGCACTGGGCAGGGATGATTTCAAAATGCAAGGCAAGCAGTAAGAACAGCAGACCACAGATTAGTCGTTAGACCTTATGATCTTGCACAAGGGTCATAAGATGGTCATAAGACACTTCTATCACATAGTTGCTGCTCGAGCGTTATTGCAAAATCAGGGAGCCTAACGTCTTTTTACTACACCTTCCAGCCCTAATGTCTATGAAATCTATGAAATGGCTTTCGTACGAAGGAAACGGCCCAGGGTGAGCCCAGCCCTGAGCTCAGGAAAGTGAAAGTAGCCCCGTGCCCTCCCGTCTCACAACCATGGCTGCGGCGAGCGCTGTACAAAGCCTCCGGGACGAGGCGAGCTGCTCCGTCTGCCTGGAGTTGTTCGTGGACCCGGTGATGATTGTCGGCTGCGGGCACAACTTCTGCCGAGCCTGCATTGCCCAGTGCTGGGAGGGGGCCGAGATGGACGTCACCTGCCCCCAGTGCAGACAGACCTTTGCCCAGAGGCTCCTGGGCCCAAACAGGCAGCTGGGCAATTTAGTAGAAGTGGTCAAGGGCCTGAGCATGGGGTCAGCGGAGGGAGCCAGGGGCAAGATGGTGTGCGAGCAGCACAGGGAGGCTCTGAAGCTCTTCTGCGAGACAGACCAGGTCCTGATGTGCATGATCTGCCGGGAGTCCCAGGCGCACCGAGCTCACCCCGCGGCTCCCATCCAGGAGGTTGCGCAGCAGTGCAAGAACGGGCGCGCGGGCCCAGTCCGGCTGTGCAGCTGAGGGGGATGTACACCTCTCTGCGGCGCTGGGTCTTTCTGCCCAGCGGCCACGGCACAATGGCGTGGCTGCACATGGAGGCTGGTTTGTGGTAGCCTCTGTGCAAGCCATCCTGCTGGGGGGAGGCGAGAAGGACCCAAATGCTCTTTGTTACGTTCCTGACTCAGCAAAGACGACTGAGACGTGCTCTTCTCCAGCCCGAAACCCCGGCTGTTTGATTAGGGGACAAACACCACCTGCCTGGTTTAATGACAGTAACTCTGGCACAACATAGCGGGGAGGGCTGGTCTCCAGCTCCATCCCATAATAATGACTAGCACTTTAACCTTATAATCGCCCAGTTATTACACCCTTGTCATCAAATCTTGCCTTTGAAAGCAGACAAAGCAGGAACATGGCTCCCCTGTCCCTGGACACGCAGAGCAGTGAACCTCCTCCAGTGTCACCGACCCACGGTTGTGTGCGGGGCTGTGTCTTGAAACAGGGGGTGTCCGGCACCAGTTTCCCTTCAGCTGTTACAACCCTCCCTGGGAGCTGCCTGGGGACTCCTTGGGGACGGAGGGATTGTAGCGCGTGGACAGACTCTGTTCCCCTTGGACAGAGCCCACGTGGCATGCTCTGGAGGGCAGGCCCTGCTCACAGGATCTGCCACGAGCAGCCGCTTCCCCCAGCCGATGCTCCCAGCACGTTGCACAAGTCTCAGTAATGCGCATTGCATTGATGCCGGGGGCTTCAGGGCTAATGCTGGCTCCAGAGGGGACGTGGTGGCACCGCCCCAGTCCAGGGAGCACGGCCAGGACCTCCTTTTGAATCTGAGCACCTCCTTCCCCTGTCTTTGTCCAGGCCTGGCTACCAAATGCCGTGCTGCACTGGTCCTGGATTAATGCTGCTCTTTCTGAGGCATCTCGCTGTAGCTGTAGCAGTAGCTGTACTGCTGGGCTGTGGTACTTCAGGACTGGTGTCTCACTTCTGAGTTTCTTCATTTCAGTGCCCAGAGACCAGACCTGTGTCTTGTCCGGCCCAGCTGCCTAAGACTGGCTGGCACTCTGCACTGTCGACCGTGGTGGATTCAAGGCCGTGTTATTTTCTGTTCAGTGCATGTCCCTGACAGTCTGCACTTCCCACTGGTTGCAGTGTTGCCTTGTGGCACCTCCCTAGGACCGGCTCCATTTTTCTATGTGTTCTTCCTGCTGGGCAGGAGCTGGCTCCACAATCCAGCTGGAAACTGGCTGCTTGCTGCTCCAGCTGTGTTAAGCACACACTATTCGGTGCTGCGTCCAGGCAAGGGTGTGCTGTACTGGGAGCTGCTGGTCCAACCTGAGTGCATGGGCTTTCCTGGTGTCACGTCACAGCGCACCCTCGAGCAGCCCTCTCGGTTATGGTGCAGGGAAGAGACTCCAGCTTCTCCCCTCCAAGGAGAACTGACCCAAGGAGTTTTCCTTCCCGCAGAAACAAATTCAAACTCAGCTGCAGCTGCTAAGGGGGGAGAGGGAGAGGCTTGAAGCACTGCACGCGAGTGAAAGCCAGAAACACCAGGAATACCAGGTGGGTGCTGCCGGGGTCCGGCTGATGTCGGGGAGGAAGGAAGGGACGTGTCCTGCTCTGCATGTTTGGTGGGACAGTGACCGTGGCATTTTGTGACCGTGTGTTGCAGGGTGTTGTGGCAGGTGCATGGAGCCAGGCCTTGCAAACAAAAAAATTGTGTTCAGCTGATAGCTATATATATAGCGGTGTTTCACTTTAATTGTTGAAAAATGTGGATTTGGGGTTTATAGCAGAGAAGTTTGCATTTTTAAACAGAGAAAACCAGGATTACTGATTATAAGAGGAAATCTTTCCTTGCTGACAGCCATGGACTTCTCCCCTCCTTAAGGTCCTGGCTCTTAGGGAAACAGAAAAAAAACTTTGCAAAATGAACAGAGTGAAGAGATCCCAGGCAGGGCCCCAGACCTGAGCTATCCCCAGCTCTGCTCCAGATGGTGGGAGGTCGGGGGTCCCAGCCATGGAGACAGTCGGGACCACGGGGCCTTACAAGCCATGCCCTGACTCTCCCCAAAACGGCTGCTCTCCCTGATGTGGTTTCTCTCTCTTCATGGCAGCAAAAGGCAGCAGCCGAGAGGCAGAAGATTGTGTCTGCGTTTGAGCAACTGCGCCGGTTTCTGGAGGAACAAGAGCGACTCATGCTGGCCGAGCTGGGAGAGGCGGAGAGCAGGATTGAGAAGAGTCAGGGGGAGACTGTCACCCAACTCTCCGAGGAGATTTCCCATCTCACCAGCCTGATCAGGGAGCTGGAGGGGAAGTGCCAGCAGGCCGCCAGTGACCTCCTGCAGGTGAGGCACATGAAATGTCTCCAGTCCCAGTGCAGGGGAGGGAAAGGGCTAAACCTTGGGTCTGCCAGGACCAGGTGCATAACTGAGGAGGGGCGACAAGGGCAACGGCCCCTGACAGGCACGTGGTGGCAGTGATGGGAGATGCAGAATATCAGCCCCAGCTGCTGCTGCCCTGTGCATGTCCACTGCCCAAGGTGCATGGCTGCCCTATTACACCTCTTGGGGGATCACTAAATCAGGGCTTGTAAAGGGGCTGAACTTTCCCCAGATCCTCTGTGTCCGGCACTCGGAGTCTGAGGACAAAGTGCGTTCCCTCGGGCACAGGGTCCCTGGTGTGGGGCATTGCACCGAGCTCACTCTTGCATCTTTGTCTCTCCCTTTAGGACATGAGGAGCACACTGAGCAGGTACGTGGCTCCACCTGACTTCCCATAGAGGGAAGGGTCCTGGAGACAATGCAATGGGCACATCTCTGCAGGGCACCACAGCACAGCAAGCACTGGTTCTGTCCCTGAGGTGGGAAGCATGAACGTCCCCCTCTTCTCCTCGGGGAAGTGACAGCTTTGGGCACTGGCGGCCTGAAGTCTGTAAGGTGTAATCTAGGCTTTCCCCCTCTTGTCCCCGGGGAATAGTCCTGGCCACCAGAGCTTGAGCCAACTACCTGTGAAGTCTCTGCTCCTTTCTGATCCCAGAAAATATCCTGGACATTTTGGAGCTGGAGAAAACATCCCTGCTGGGGATCGGTCC